>NC_044063.1:15398682-15413682 GCF_902167405.1 Gadus morhua
CTCAGTTCCTGTACAGAAATCACAGAAAAGTTGGACCATTGACATAATTGTTCTGGTATTTATGTCGGATTTAGAAGTTGATGTTGATTTTTTTACAGTACGAATATGAAGTATTAATGTTCGACATAACAAAATAGCTGAGCAAGACATTAAGCTATACTTCCTTTGTTCCGGAAAATGTCAAATAAACAGTCAGATAATACGTATTATTCCTTCTTCGGATCGTCGGATTGACACTGTTACGTAACTCATACTCATTCCTCCTCTTTAACCTCTCTTTAACCTGGGGTGAAAAGTAATTCCTTCAGGAAAAATGTTTACAAGAGTACAAAACAAGCATCCTATCTTTCCACCATACTTTATCTAACTGCTGCCAGATATATAGATTTCAGATAAGAAATAACTCTTGGGGCTGCAAACACCTTATCTTTGATAATGAATTATGCAAATAACAGAGTCATGCTTCAACAATAATATCAAGACAAATCACGTTCACGCTGAATTAGCCTTGGCGCTTAATTTGTCTGCTTCTTATGGTTTGCTGTGACTGTGAAACATGATGGATCACATCTGTGAGTCATAAAAAACATAGAAATAGCTAAAAAATCTCTGCACCAGCCCCTGGTTTACAACACAACCTCACCAATTAGCAGTCACTCATCCATGGACTCTGAAGGTTGTGTATGGCTTCCATTTTGTTTTTCATTTTCTCTTGAACATTGTGTTTCTGTGGTGTCATCAAAACTGCCGGGACAGGGTGGAAGCTGCAATAATATCCCAGATGTCCAAGTGAAGTAAAGAAGTCGTAAAGAGTGAACGATTCCTCTCTAGCATTCATCCTTTCGCACTGAGGATCAGGCTGGTATCACGAGGCTTGTGTGAGACGTTCTCTGTTGTAGAACGTTCTTTCTCCGTGTCACCATTGTGTCCCAACGCCAGGCCGAGATTGTGCACCGAATAACATGGAGGCCTCGTCCCTATCGCTGCCTATGACACTCTGAGGTCGGTCGGGGCAAATGGCTAAAGATGTATCCAGCCGGTTTGGCTCCAGGCCCTCAAATACACACACACACACACACACACACAAACACACAGACATACACGCACACACACGCACGCACCCACCCACTCACGCATGCACGCACACACAAACAAACACACACACACACACATGCAAACGCACACACACACGCACACGCACACAGACACACACACCAAACCCAAACACTCTACTATCTCCCTCCGACACGACTGTATCCGATGGGTAGCTGTTCGTGTATCCCATTGTCTCTTTCCGCACATGGATTACCTTCCCTCTGGAGTGACATTGCTTCCCAAAGAGGCTCAGACTCACGTTTGAGTTGCTATTTTTGTAATGGCTCGACCTTCATCTCTCTCTCTCTCTCTCTCTCTCTCTCTCTCTCTCTCTCTCTCTCTCTCTCTCTCTCTCTCTCTCTCTCTGTCTCTCTCTCTCTCACACTCTTTCTCTCTCACACTCTTTCTCTCTCTCTCTCTCTCTCTCTCTCTCTCTCTCTCTCTCTCTCTCTCTCTCTCTCTCTCTCTCTCTCTCTCTCTGTATTTCTCCTTCTCTCTCTTAATCTCTCGCTCCCCCTTCTCCCTCTCACATATGCATCTCACTGATCTCACTTTCTTAACAGCCAAGTTGCTCGAGCTATATAGCCAAGGAAAACAGTTTCACACACACACACACGCGCACGCACGCACGCACGCGCGCGCGCGCACACACACACACACACACACACACACACACACACACACACACACACACACACACACACACACACACACACACACACACACACAGACCACTACACTAAGTAGAGGCTTGTTGTATAGCGACCAAAACAGAATAATTCATAATTCATAGTCAACACTCCATGGACTTAGATCACATTAGTTCCTTCTCCATGTGGAAGCCAAACGGCCAAACTTCCTCCTAATCAGCGGGTCCGGGGGGTCAAATTAAAGATGGAAAGAGGGAGAGAGATGCATCGGAAAACAATTTACAGCCAAGAGACAGAGAGACAAGAGCGCAGTGGAGTGGAGTGCTGGCAGACTCTAGTTGGTAAGTAAGTGTTGAGGCTGGGTAGCGGAGCCGGAGCGGAGAGAGCAGACTCCTCAACGCAGCGCTTTTTTGTTCATTCCCAGCATGTCTCCGTCAGCCACTCCGCCGTGATTTACGACTCTCCGGCCAGAAACTCCGCCGTCGCTGATTGTCCTCCGCCGGCTCACTCGCGGCGAGCGTCTTTGAGAAGGGGAAGATGGACGGCTCGTGAGGAGGTCTGGAGTGGCGGAGACGAGGCTGAGTGGAGGCTCGAGGAAACGAGCAGCCCTGACCTCGAGTGGCGTTTTCATAGATTAGCATTCTAATTCCCCGCCACTTGCCGCCTCCGGCACCGGCACCCGCACGCACCCTGGCCTCGGCTCGGACAGACTATTTACTGGATGACACCCGGCGCCTCCGCCATAAACACGAGTGTCTGACCAAGGGAATAATGAGACATGATTGCACTTTAAGAGCGCTTACATAGGACTTTAACTTTGTGACAACATCTCAGAAGATGGTTGTAATCATCGGGATCCTTTTCGCTATCCTACGTAGGTTTGGCAGTTTTTTATTTTGTACTGTGCAGAAACACGATATATGTATCAAGGTACAAGTATTAACATAATTGCACTGCTTACCTTTTAACCGTTTTGTTTTTATCATCAAAGGGAAATCCCATAGGGTGTTTGGTTGTGTGTATGTGTGTGTGTGTGTGTGTGTGTGTGTGTGTGTGTGTGTGTGTGTGTGTGTGTAATTGGATGAGTGCGCACAATAATATGAAGGAATAATGAGAGATAGTCACGTACATATTTAGAGAGAAACAAAATTAATCGACTTTCTAACGCAACAAAGCAATATACCTTCCTTATCCATTAGGTGTGCTAAAACCATGAAGTGCCCAATACAATGGAGAGGTTCTTGTGTCGTTGGATGTGGTCCAACAACACAAGGACCCAAGATGAGCATCCAACGTGAATCCCCCTGCCATGTGGGCCGGAACGGGGAAAAGGAAAGCATCACAGTGTGGAGTTGGACTGAGAGGAAAAGCAAGGTGAGCAGACTGCAGGGCTGGGCTTCAGATGGGGGAGAAGAGGCAGTGGTCCTGAGGCGAGAGAGAGGGAGAGGGAGAGAGAGAGAGAGAGAGAGAGAGAGAGAGAGAGAGAGAGAGAGAGAGAGAGAGAGAGAGAGAGAGAGAGAGAGAGAGAGAGAGAGAGAGAGAGAGAGAGAGAGAGAGAGAGAGAGCAGGCAGGAGCCCAAGATGAAAGTGGCCCCATTAAGGTGCCGGACCTGCAGTCGTGTTCCTCTGGCTGTACCTTACGAGCAATTCCTCTTTCCTGTTATCAGCACCAGCACCCGACCTCATTCAAGGTTCCTGCGACCTAGGAAATAAAACGACCCCCTCATAAATGAGGTTGTTGGTTTGAAACCCAGAGGAGTGATTGAAAACAATGAGGCTTTTCTACCCTGCTCTGTTCTCCGAGCCGGTGAAACCACAGTTAACTCACAAACATACCGTTCTATATTCATATCCACTCCGGATACATGTGTGAGGACGGCATCGGGGCTTGTGATGTGGCACAATAACATGGCAATAAAAACTAATTTGAGTGAATAATGTCAACAGGGAAAATAATCCACATATGCTTGCTTTCTAGGCTCAACACGCCTGCGGGCCATTTACACATATGTCCATACACATAACCATATGAATCGCTGTCTCTGCTGTTACATCAGCATAACAATTGCAGGAGGAGGTGTGTGTGGGTGTGTGTGTGTGCGTGTGTGTGCATGTGTGTGTGTGTGTCTGTGTGTGCTTCCCTGAGGTGTTCTGGGAATCACATGCTTCACGGATGCAGCAGAAATCCCGTGTCGGTGGCGGTGTCCTAACGCTGCTGTAGTACTGATTAACGGCACTCTCTGGCAAGGCTTGCACCGCTAGCTTTGCTTTATATGCGTGTCGCGTTTCCACCAGCGCGTCTCCGCTGTTCTCTGCAGGAGAGCTTCTGCGCCGTCCCTGTGTATACATCATATGTCAGTGTGTGCGGTTTATTCCCTACACAATTTCACACGTCTTGCAACGCTTGCAGTTTATTTTTTATGGTTGAGCCATCAGGGTTGAGCCGCAAGAAATCCTATTTCAAATCCACATGAAATTGTACATCAATTGAAAATCCTTAGCGACGTGATGATTATTATAGATGTTATATGTGTTTTGTAGATGTTGCATTGACTCGCCAGTGCATCTGCAACGGAATGGGATATATCCACAGGCCACAATCTCTCTCAGACTACCATGACATGAATGCTTATCAGTCAGGACAGCACTACTACACACATCAATGCGTCTGACTACTACCTAATAACCTGTGCAAGGACTACTCCCCGTCGGCATATTCACATATTCAAATTAATTCACATGAAGGAACGGTGCATCCCAATTGGCAACGCCTGTGGCTGTCACTGTAATGGTTTCAATGTCATCCCATATAACCCAGCAATGACACTGCAGACCACGGCCACATACATTCAATTACATTACAGCCGGGCTCTCCTTCAAAAACCTTGAAGTGAAATATGCCTTGTCATGCTTTATCATTTCAGTAGGGGTCATACAACATGTAATATATTTATTTATGTATGCTAACATGGTTAAAAAAGACGATAATTATATTAATCTCAATTTTCTTGGTCATTGATCGACCGTTGACCAAATCGTTAACCAACCAATTAATCTAGTTCATGTTGTAGACGAACTGTAACAAACTACATCTACTTGTTTGGGTAATTAGATTACTGTAATCCCATTAGTCCCTTGCTCAGAAACATTCATTAGTCCACATCCCGTCTGAATACAAGACTCAATAAGACCTAATGAATGAGCGCATCACCACAACAGTAGAAAGTAGAGTTCAAGTGAAATAGTTGAACTAAAAGTAAATTTTTATATTTGTATTTAAATCTGCCTGCGTTATAAAATACAACAAACTAGCTAGCTAGCCAGTTAGCATGCATGTGCTGTCTCTCAGCTGTACTGGAGGCCTTAATTAATTGTTTTAGTTTTTTGGTTTTATGTTTAGGCTATATTTGCGTGCCCATGTCTATCTGTGTTTGTCCACACTCCATGGTGGGGGTGGATGTGAAGGAAAAAGGTGCTGGTTAGTGTTTACCCAACAGTTAGCATGAAGGCATCGTTGAGGTTTGTTCGTGCTGCCATAATGTTGCTGCGACAGTATCGCAGATGAATTACATACAAGCGTTGATTGCATGTTCTCCAAACCTGCTGATCACCATAAATCAGCTCCATAAATGACGTGGAAAGTGTTAAAATACCGTAAACACAAAGTCTTGAATTTGTAATGACCACAGATTTATGATGCCCTAAACAGAGCCACGTTCTATTGCTGACGAGGTAACTCATGTCATGACAGACGGATAGAATTACCACACCAGTGTTTATTGTGATACTGTCGAAAAGGGTTTCCATTGTGGTGAATTTGTGAGTTTCCGGGTAGTGTGTTGGAGGGGTTCCAGGATCGATTCATCTGTCTGTGGTTTTCCCGCTGCGTGTTGTGTGTGTGTGTGCGTGTTGTTCGTGTGTTGTGTTTGTTTCTCCCGCCTCCAAAAAGACATGCAGTTCAAGGTTGATGTAGAGCCCATATAGTAAAACACACACACGTGCAAACACACACACACACACACACACACGCATTCACTCACGCATACATTACCCCCCCCCCCCCCACACACACACACACACACACACACAGCCAATAAATCCTAAATTGTGTGCGGAGAGGATCCTGTGGACAGAGTAGACTTCCATTCGAGGCCAAGGTCCTAAAAACAACAACAACAACAATAACAACAACAACAGCACAAACAACTTAAGGAAAATGATTGCGGATGGATCAATTTATACAGTGCTCATAAAACACTCTGGTAGTGTTAATAATTCAAAATGAACCGTCCCAAATACATTAATCAAACATGGCAGCTCGTTTTTCTGCAGTGAACAACAAAGAAGAGGGCGAATTACTTAAAAAGGTACCCTTCACACCTGTGTAAAATAGTTGGATTGAACACACAGTCATTCACATATAATTGTAGGCACTGAATTCTTCATGGTCGGCCAAACTCTCGACACCAATGTGCTGCAGCGATCGAGGTTAGTGGTTGACCACGCTCCAACAATAGACCTCTTCTTTCTGTCATCCCCGAGAGATGGAAACTCTTCTCTAAATGAAAACCGGCAATTAATAATTCAATGTGTAATCTCATTTTGATGGTTCCGTTGATGCTACTGAGGGTTAGCCAGGGCTATCACCACCACCACCACCACCATCACCACCACCACCACCACCACCATAACAACCACTACAACCACCACCACCACAACACCTCAGCACCACCATCATCACCATCATAACCACTACAAAGACCACTGCCGCTCCCACAACACCAGCCATACACCACCACCACCACCACCACCAGAATTCACAGCTCATCACCACCACCATCATTATACCATTACACACCAACATCAAACCACCGCCACCGTCTCCCCATCTCCACCACCACCTCCACCCCACCACCCAAACCACCCAAACCACCCCCACCAGCCCACAAAGTGTCGTGAGATGTGGCGGCATGGCTCAATCTCAGGGAGACCTGAAGCCACACTGGGAGTCAGAGTCACAGCTAACACTGATTGTGCTCTTAATAAGGTCAAAGGATACATACATCAGAAGCAGTTACATCACCCTACACCACCCTGCCACCATCCCCCCCACCCATCTCTGCCCATTTCAGTCTAAAGTGGCACACGTAGCCTGAAGGTTGGTTAGATAATAACCTTCTTGTAGCCGCTGTTGGACCGTTTCAAACGTGCAAAACGTTTACAGCGAGCCACTGCCGCACGGCACTAGGGTTTTGCTGGTACCTTTCTAAATGTCTTACCAAGGTATTGTCTACTGCACACTGCCTCACTTGCTTGTCCTAGCAACCCCCATCCCCCAGTCCCAACCCCATGTCCCCATCCCCCGATCCCCAACCTTTTTTCTTCCCATTGTGCCAAATGAGATGGATGTACAATGAATGATGGAGGAGGCAATGCAGGTGTTGCACACCGGGACTAGCATCATTGACAGGTGAACCCATTGAGGGACCAGGGCAGGCGATGGAGAAGGGGTTTCTGGGCCAGAAACACACACAAACGTTGCGTCATCATCGTAGTTTCGCGGCGACACACCGCTCGCGGTGACTGCGTAGAGCACTCAAGCAGAACCGACGGCAGCGGCGGCGAACGGTGGCGCCGGGAGGGTGATGTTCGGGTTGGTGCTCACCGGATGAATACAAGGCCAAACAAAGCCCCCAAAAGCTTCTTCTGAAGCCGAGCGTATGGTGTGCGCTCCGGCAGAATCAATAGGAATGATTCCGCTCCCAGTGTTTTACAGCAAAGCGCCCAAAAACATTTGAGTAACAAGAAAAGGGCTGGAGGCTGACAGGGTTTGCGATTCAACCTCCCTCCCCGTTCTCTCTCTCTCTCTCTCTCTCTCTCTCTCTCTCTCTCTCTCTCTCTCTCTCTCTCTCTCTCTCTCTCTCTCTCTCTCTTTCTACTCCCTCTATGTCATCTCTCTATATCTCTCTCTTTCTACTCCTCTCTTGCTCTCTCTCTCTCTCTCTCTCTCTCTCTCTCTCTCTCTCTCTCTCTCTCTCTCGCTCTCTCTCTCTCTCTGTCCTCTCTTGCTCTCTCTCTCTCTCTCACTGATCCCATCTTTCCTGTGGAAATGGTACGTAAGCAGAAAGCAGAAAACAATCTGTAGTGACTCTTGTAGTAGTCAACACAATACCGTTTTGTACACAGTGTGCTCCTGTGCACGTACACACTTGCACACACAGAGCCCATATGGCCGCAGAGCTCACACACACATAAAACACACACAAACACACGCACACGCACACACACACACTCATCAACACGCGTAGTAAACACCTCAAGTATACTCGGATACATAGACACATGGGCACACACCTCTGTGTACGTATGTACAACTACAGACATTAGCTCACCGCATGCCCGTAAAGTCCTGCATTGCATGGTTAGAAACCCCAAGCTTAATTTTCACCATCATCATCATCTTCATCATCATTATCATCACCATCATTATCTCCTACGTACACACAGAAGCAAATAAGCAAGTAGCTGTGCAAGTAACAAAAACATCAGAAGGAGGGTTACAGCAGTTTGTTGTAAAGGCTTTGCATCAGGAGCCAACATTGCTCCTGTAATGGCCCTGCCCCCCGCACTAGGGCAAAGGAACGCATGGAGAGGGATGTACCTCTGCAGTGACATCGCTCCCCTGGTCCAATGAAGGACCAGGCAGGGGACGAGTGATATCAACCAGCGCAGTCTCCCACCTGATTCCTCTTGCATGATTTATTTTCATGCCTTCTAAAATCTCTCTGTTGTGTTATGTCGCTCTCTCCCTTGCTCTCTCGCTGTATCACTCTATCGCACTTGCCCTCACATTGTCTCTTTCACTCTGTCTTCCCTGCCCCCCTATCACTCACTCTCCTTCCATCACTCTTTCTCACTCTCATTCTCTTGCTCTCACTCACTTGTGAAAGAGAGAGCTTTGCTTCCATCCCGCTGCCTTGGTTGTTTACCTATCTTTATTGCTCTCTCTCTCTCTCTCTTTCTGTCGCTCTCTCTGTATTGCTTGCTATCCCTCACTACACAAGCCCATAGTTTATGCTCCCATAACACTCTGAGATGCTCCAGATGGGAGGGGGTCTCCGGTATGTGTGCGGCGGCAGAAGGGGGGGATGCACAACACTGCGTTGCTCGCAGATAAACCCCCGACAAACAGCCGAACGCACACCAGCAATACATGCCGTCCTCTTTGTAATTTCGACCCCATACACACACACCCCCACACACACACACAATGACGTCCCAACCTCCATTCCTCCAATTTCACTCCTCTCTTCCTCTCCCTCTCTTTCCCCTCCTTCATCCATCCATTTGTCTCTCCGTCGGTGCGTCTCTTCCTCTGGTTTGGTGGCTCATGTCTTCCGCAAACTCCATTGTGTGAATGTGTGTGTGTTTGTGTGTGTGTCATGCATGGATTGCGGACCTTACCTTCAACGCTCCACAGCAGGAGTAGCAGGCGGGCTCACAGGCAGGCATCTCCCAGTCACCACTGCTGCTGCGCTCCGCTGTCACTGCCTCGCCGACCGGCTCTTTATTGCTGGCTTTGTTCAATACGATCACTCTGCTGCCTCCGTCTCTCTCTCTCTCTCTCCCTCCCTCTCTCTGTCTTGCTCTCTATTGCTTACTCACTCTCCCGCGCTCGTCCCCTCTCTCGCTCTCGCTCTCCTGCCAGCGAGCTTCTCTGGCTCGCCGCTTCGTTCTATCTGCTCCCGCCTAAGAGGGGGTCTCTGTGTGTGTACTTGTGTTTGCATGTGTATGTGTGTGTGCATGTGTGTGTGTGTGTGTGTGAGAGGGGAGAGTGAGAGAGGCACAGAGAGAGACAGAGAGCGAGAGGGAGGGAACGAGACTAAGAGGAGGAGAGAGGATGGTAGAGAGAGATGGGTCGAGAGAGGAGGAGAGAGAGAGGAAGAGAGCCAGGGGATGAGAGAGAGAGAGGAGGAGAGCCAGGGGGTGAGAGAGAGAGAGAGAGGGAGAGAGAGAGAGAGAGAGAGAGAGAGAGAGAGAGAGAGAGAGAGAGAGAGAGAGAGAGAGAGAGAGGAGGAGAGCCAGGGGGTGAGAGAGAGAGAGAGAGAGAGAGAGACGTACGTACTGTGAATATTCTTCCCTTGTGAACGACCCCCACCCCTTCCCTCCTCTACTCCTCTTCTCTCACTTCACAACCCAGACCTCCTGTCTCCTACGGTTTGTCCTTGCATCTGTACATGTGTGTTTGTGTGTGTGTGTGTGTGTGTGTGTGTGTGTGTGTGTGTGTGTGTGTGTGTCTGCATGTGCGTGCGTGTGTGCGAATGGGAGAGAGCAAGAGAGCGTGTGCGCACAGACACCTATGCCCTTTCTAGTGTTTGCTCGGAGCATTTGTGTATATGTGTTTGTTGTCCAGCGCATGGCTCACCTCCCTCTTCAGGCAAAGGCACTGAGGACTCTGTGTGAAAGAAGTGGAGTACTTTGTGATGCTGAGGGAGAGAGGGAGAGAGAGAGAGAGAGAGAGAGATAGAGAGAGAGAAAGAGAGAGAGAGGGACTATAAGTTGAATTGTACCGCAATGAGATGCCTTAAAACTGCTGTTGAGAAAAAGGGCCCTTAGGGTATAAGAGAGAGGTAAGAGAAGTGCAAGCACGCCACACATGCACGCACAGAGATCCACACAACAGAAAACACAAGAAGTACCAAGAGAAGGAGAAGCAATTCAAGCTAAGAATAGGTGGTTTGGATGTAGAAGATGGAGAATCATGAAGCCAAGAAGAAGAATAGCTCTAACCGAATGGGTGATCAATTAACTGAGTGCTGAAGCATCAATTAAATGTAAATATGGGGGTATGGTTTGACCTGGGAAGGAAATTTGAAAAACTCATTATCCCGTAAATAGGATTCAGCAAGGAAATAAGGAAAAAGCTTCCAGAATAACATTAGGCAACTCAGTTCCTATGACGGTAATGATACCTTTCATAAAGACACTACACATTAACCTGTCATTCACTACAATGAATTCAGCACAGATGAAGTAGAGAGATTGGAGATGTTACACATTAAACATGGTAACATTAAACTTAAACATTTCAAGCCTCAGCGATGAAACATTTGCAATGAATGCTTTTGGTCCTGGATATTGCCTCCGGGAAATAGCCCGGTCCACGGTAGCTAGATGTTAGCAATGAATGCAGCCAGTTGATCGTGTCAAGTTTGCTATTAAGTTGAACATCATGCAACAAAAATGGAAGGAGTCTGTGTTTAGATACATAGTCGCATTAATCATGCATATATAAGTTAGGCAATAGGCAAACTATGGCTGTAATTGGATTAAGCGGTGCATGTAAACGTACTCTCTGTCCTTCGATCTTTTCGCCAGTGCTTTAAGCGGTTGAGTTTTAAGGTATTTGGATGATTAGTTTTTCGAGGAAGCTGAAAGCAGCAATACCGGAGGCCAAGCAATCAACGCGTTTCCTCAAGGCGCGTTTTGAACGGGCGCTGCACTAGTTCAGTCAATACGAAGCAGGCATGTCCAGTGAGGGAGAACATAGAGAGTGAGAGAGCTAGTAGGGGGCAAGTAGGGGGCTGGTCGGGGAAGCAGCCAGGGCTGAGGGAGTAAAGGGGCGGGGCTCAGCGGCGCGGGGTGTCCCCGTGCGTGAGCAGGCTGGTGGGATGTCTTTATGTGCTTCATGCACACCGGGGGAGGAGGATCGCAGAGGGTGATTTATAACCCTGCAGTGCACCCCATCCTCCCCTTCTCTCCCACAGTACCTATACTATACATGCATACATGCTACTGCAGACAACTGTAGTAAGCCATGCCCTGAGAAAGAGAGAGGAAGATGGAGAGGACAAGAGGGAGAGAGAAGAGAGAGAGGGAGCGTAGAGCGGGAAAGAGAATGAGAGAGAGAATGGTGGGTGAGCAGAGAAGAGTGAGCGAGAGCGTGGAGACTGATAAAGAGGAAACTGGAGCATGAGAGACAGAGAGAGAGAGAGAGAGAGAGAGAGAGAGAGAGAGAGAGAGAGAGAGAGAGAGAGAGAGAGAGAGTGAGATGGAAGAGTACGAGAGAGAACTGAGAGAGAGAGAGAGAGAGAGAGAAAGAGAGAGAGAGAGAGAGAGAGAGAGGGAGAGAGAGAGAGAGAGAGAGAGTGAGATGGAAGAGTACGAGAGAGAACTGAGAGAGAGAGAACTGAGAGAGAGAGAGTGTGTGAAGTGTGAGAGAGAGAGTGAAAGAGAGAGAGTGGAGGAAGCAGCAGAGGAGAGTGAAAGGGAAGAGAGTGAGAGAAAGAGTGAGAGAGAGAGTAAGAAAGAGGCAAGTGGAGGGTGAGAGAGACTGAGAGAGAGGGAGAGAAAGTGGAGGTCAAGAAAGAGGAAATTGAGAGAGACTGAGTGAGAAGGAACGAGTGGAGAGTGAGAGGGAAGAGAGTGTGAAAGAGAGAGAGAGTGAGAACGGAGAATGCTGGGAGATTTCCCCAGCCAAAGCCAAGGGAGCTGCAGGAGGCGGCAGATTAGGGAGCGTGGTGGAGTAATGAAGTGCGGTGGATCTCAGCGTAGAGGAAGGAGCCACGTGGAGAGATGCTCCTGATGTGAAGAAGAATTTGACGCCATCACTGGTTGTCTGAGCTCCATTGTGAACAGAATAAAAACGACCATAATAATAATAATGATCATAAAAGTCTTAATTTATATTGTTTGGGCAATGCGACGAGGGTGTGTTCATGACCTCCTGGTACTTCAGCGATGCTGCCGGCGACGGGCCTTAATTTCACTGACAGAGAATGACAGTATTATTGATCAAAGCTTAGCTTTACCTCCCTCCACACTCAGACTGCCTCTTATTGCCTCTGCTGTGGATCCTAAAGAGGGGAAATCCATCTTCTCATTCAACATGGACAGGGCTTCTGCGTACGTATGGCTTCTCCGTACGCATGTGTTTTCCGAGGGCCGGCTGGATCCGCTATACGCTCTGAAGGCGTCCCCACGGCAGAAGCACTCTAAGAGTTGGCTCATTAGCAGTGATCAAATGGAGCGATGACCCACTGAGGTTCATCTGTTTTCTCGCGCTTTACAGCTGAAACATGTTTACATATGGAACAATATTGGTATTAATAGTGTTTGATTTATGTTCACTCAAAGTGACGAGTTCTGTTGCTCTCCACTGATTATTACTAACCATTTTGTTGTGGGGTTTGTTCTCTGACCCACATCTATATGGATAGAGGGGGGCGTTGAGGCGAAGGGGAAAAACACATTGTTAATTATTGATCTGCTTATTCTCCAGAAACAGGTCAAAGGAAGACAAGCACCAGCGTGTAATCACAGACTCTGAGGCCTACCCGCGCACATCCACCAGCCAAAGCCTTCTGTAAGTTCTGCAGTGAGGGCCTGCTAGAGGTCAACCTGTTAGCAGGGCCCTGCCTCTGCATGTCGAGGTCACCCCGACGATGTCACTCTGTTGCTTCATCAACGCGTTTACCCCTCCTCAGACGGCACCCTCGTCCACTACTTCTGTGTATCGCTACCTCTTTCCAACCTTCCTTCGCCCATGCCTTGCGTCCTGCCTTCATCTGTAAATCCCCCCTCCCTCCCACGTACACTTATGAAGGGATGAAGGAAGGATGGGAGGAGGGAGTGAGGGTGGGTCCTTCCTTCATCCATTCATCCCCCCTCCTTTCCCTCCCTTCCTTTCCCCCTCTGTCTCACCTCCGACCCTTTCTTCATCCATTCATCCCCCTCCTTTCCCTCCCTCCCACCCACCCTCCCTCCCTCTCTCCCTCCCCCCTCCCAAATCCAATCCTTTCTTCACCCATTCATCCCCCCTCCTTTCCGTCCCCTCCCTCCCTACACCTCCCCACCTCCGCGATCCTTTCCTCAGTCCTCTGTCGATTCCGGCCCCACGTCTCCTGTGGCCTAACCGCCCCCTCCAGTGATAGATCCTTTGCTGGCCTGAACTCAGATTACTATCGTGGCTTATAACGATAGTATGAGAACAGAGAGAGGCAGAGAGAGCAGGAGGAAGGGAGAGTAGGCATGGTCGTCACAGTGTGACAAGGCCGTCCAGCACGCGTTCATCACTTAACGCAGGGGCCATGACACATATCTATATAGAGAGAGAGAGAGAGAGAGAGAGAGAGAGAGAGAGAGAGAGAGAGAGAGAGAGAGAGAGAGAGAGAGAGAGAGAGAGAGAGAGAGAGAGAGAGAGAGAGAGAGAGAGAGAGAGAGAGAGAGAGAGAGAGAGAGAGAGAGAGAAGAAGAGAGAGAGAGGAGGGTCAGAGAGAAATGAAATCTGCTGATTCTTCTATAAATCCAGTTGAATCCCCAAGAAGTTAAACTAAGGATTTAGCACGTTAGGTTTTGTTGTCTAACAACTCAGCGGGTGAAGAGCCAACATGCAGGCCGGGCACATACGGGAATGGGGACATCTATTAGTGTTTAAATCATGAATCACCTCAGTGTAAAACACGCAGTACAGGACTGCGCTAGTTAGGTTATATTCATAATTCAGTTGGTTCCACTGTAGGATGCATCGTACACATAACTCAACAAAATTATCCTCCCTGCTTCTAATTTACCGCCAAACTAGGAAATCAACAGCGATGCATACATAAAAAACACAAATGAATCTGATATAATCGTACTTATTCATCACAGGGTCACACACATTCACCCATCAATTCCGCCATCCATCCATCTGCAGCACCTCCATCCAGCTGTTCATCTTTCCCTCTTCTCAGCCAACCCATCCATTAATCGCCTTTGCCTGGGATTCCTGGCCAGGACCACTGCCTGCTGGAGCCCAGACATCCTGCATAGGACGCCCATCAATGGCCGAATAATATAACGCATGGCAATACAATTGACCTCATATACAGCACACAAGAAAATACACACTGGGATTTCTCACTGGAACTCTTGAACCGATGCACACAACGACCCAGGCTATTATACTGTGTAATGCTGCAGGGAGAGTTACACTCTAACCGTAGTAATTACTGTGAGTTTAATAGGAATCGCCAGACAAGGATTCCCAGAGCAACCGCGACAGCTTCGGAGGATGAAGACCACTTTTCGCCAGGCCTTTGGAGTTTATCAGAATGTCTGCTACTTTAAATTGTTATCCACTTTGGATCACATTCTTTTTCTGTAGTGACCTGTGATAAGAATTAAATATTGCAATCTGTTATTTATGAGTTTTAACCATTTAACTCGCAATGCTAGTGTCCGGTCATTGAAGGTTCCTAACATCGATCAACCA
>NC_044063.1:15418682-15431182 GCF_902167405.1 Gadus morhua
GGAACGAAGAATTCGTAGAAATAGGTTAGTGACCAAAGATGGCCGCTGCAACATCGAGTTTGGCAACGTGATGTACAGCAACCACTTTGCCTTCATCGCAGACTTCTGGACCACATTTGTGGAGATCCGTTGGCGCTTCGTCCTCTTCTTCTTCATTGCTGCCTTCACCCTCAGCTGGTTCATCTTTGGTCTTCTATGGTACTGGATTGCCCGTAGCAACGGAGACCTATCATGGCAGAACCCGCCCGACGGCCATACGCCATGCGTGGACAACGTGCAGGGACTCACCGCCTCTTTCCTCTACTCCCTGGAAACGCAGACCACCATCGGCTACGGCGGCCGCGCCATCACCCCTCTCTGCCCGGGGGCAGTGGCCCTAATCGTCATCCAGTCCCTGATCGGAGCCATCGTCAACTGTTTCATGTGCGGCATCATCCTGTCCAAAATCTCCATGCCTAAAAAGAGAGCCAAGACCATCACCTTCAGCGAAATGGCCGTCATTTGTCCCAAGAAGGGCACCCTGTGCCTCTCCATCCGTGTGGCCAACATGCGGAAAACTCTGATGATCGGGAGCCAGATCTACGGCAAGCTGCTGAGGACAACCCACCCGGCAGACGGGGAGACCATCATCATGGACCAGGTGAACATCGACTTCACGGTGGAAGGAGGGAAGGACAACCTGTTCTTCGTGTGTCCCCTCACGCTCTACCACGTGATCGACAGGAACAGCCCCTTCTTCGAGATGGCCGTGGACACCCTGCACAGGCAGGAGTTTGAGCTGGTGGTGTTTCTGGATGGCACAGCGGAGTCCACCAGCTCCTCGTGCCAGGTGCGCACCTCCTTCATCCCTAGGGAGATCATGTGGGGCTATGACTTCCTCCCCATCATCTCCAGGAGCAAGCAGGGCAAGTACAGGGTGGACTTCTCGAACTTCTCCAGGGTAGTGCCCGTGACCACTGCACACTGTGTCTGCTGTTTCCACAACCTCAAAGGGCACCATCTCCACTCCAGGGAAGGACAGGTCAATCAGGGGTTTGAGGCCATTGATATTTCTGAGCAGCACCCTACAGTCACCAAGATGTGAGACAGCCTTTTGTTCGGGGGAAATATGAATTCTGTTGCGTATATAATAAAGACACGAACGATGTGTGACAGCAGGTGCCAACAATCACAATGCAAGTGAAGAAATTGTAGCCTACAGTCGGCCAAGCCATTGTGATGTATTTGTATGTGACGCATGGCTGTTCCTGTCAGACCACAGAAAGAGAGAGAAAGCAAACCGATCAGCAATGATAATAATGCTCTGAATTGAAAGGATGAGGAATGCTTGGATTGAATGGCTTGACCGAAAGGATATTGAAATATATCCTGCCACTTGTCCTTGGGAAATTCCTGACCATCTTGTTACTGAAAGCCTTTAACTTTTTTCACCGTAGCCTTTTAGAAAATTTTAAGAAAGTTGCTAATTTATTCTTGTCATTGTCTGTATGCGTGTTTTTTAGAGACCAAAGTGTGAACATTCATTCATTTTAAACAATAGGAGTTCCTATTATCCTTTCTTTTTTATTTGCCTGGAAAGACTGTGAGAAAAACGCTCTTATGAATACACTTAATGGATGGCTGATTGCAGCAATAAATAATATATGAAAGTCATTACTTAATGCTTTGGACCTTAGATAATATTTAAATGTTATTTTTGCACTGACAGAAATTGCTCTATGTGATATTCTGTTCCAACCAAGCTATTGCAGTACTTCACATCTGTGTTCAGAAAGGTCAAATAAACAAAACAACAGGTGCAATCCCCTGTTCATGCTTTTCATCTCTAAAACAAAGCAAAGTTGTGACAGCAAATAAATTCTGAGCACGACAGGATGCAATTGTTGGAGAAAAGAAGACAATTAGTTGAGGTATCTATCATAACGTCCAGATGCTAAAAGCATCTTTCCCGATACTGCTCTTGTTATTGGTCACAGAGAAATTGAATTTGTGATTATACTCTACAAGCATACCAATAGGAACCAGGAGGCAAGTAAGAAAAATATATAATTATAGAATAAATACATAAATCACAATACACAGTATTGTGTAATCACAGTAAATGAGCATTGAGTATACGCTTAGCTTAAAAATCTCAAAACGAATGTTTGCAGTTGTTATGATATAATAAACCACATGTCTAATTGCCTTATTTAACTATATTTAGTTTGAAATGAATTCAAAGAGCAAGATAATAAGATAAACCAGTCAAATGTTGAACCTTGCACGCTGCCTACTCATTGTAAATCTATTAAATAGCACCAGAAGTTAAAGCCTGGCCTCTTGTGGCTGAAACATGTATCACAAATGTAAACTTTTCACTTCCAAAGGTATGTTGTTAGTTATTAAACAACAAATATACTGAGATATCCAACCACCAGTTATTAAAGACTTAATCTGTGGAATGCATGTAAAGCGTCTGTTCCATTTGATTATTAGTTAATTTAAGTTAACTCCATTACATGTCCTGTCAATAACATTATTAAATTAAGGAGAATGTGTTTATGCAAAAATTGAGTGTGAATAAAATGTTCTGATGCACACAGGCTTTAAACCAGACAATATCCTGAATGGCTTATTTTGTAGGATAATAAATGACAATTAAAAAGGAGACAGCAGAAAATAGCCAAGTGTTGCCTTTAGGGAGTAGTAATGCATTTTACTTATTTAAATATTTTCATAAGTTGTTATGCTTTAATACAATTGACACAACAGACAATATACTTTGAGAGGTAAAAACATTTATTTGGTCACATTTTTCCTATACAAAAGCCCTTTTTCAAAAGGTATTACTTAATAGATTGCAGAAATAAAAATAATAATAATAATAATACATTGGTTAATTGTAAATTATACATATATATATATATGTATACATATATTTGATCTCCAAAATACATTGCATATAATAAGTAGCACGGTTCCCTTTTCAATAATTATTTTTAGACACATGAATGGGTACAGATTTAGAATAAATTCTAAAAAATGCTACAAATTACATGTTCCCTTCCGATTGACTTGTCTAAAGCTATGGAACTTAAAGAAAAGCTGATTAACATTGTTGGTAATGTTTTGCATATTTTGTTGAGCAGATTGTAAGGCACATGGAAAGCTGCCAAA
Source organism: Gadus morhua (assembly GCF_902167405.1). Classification (NCBI taxonomy): domain Eukaryota; kingdom Metazoa; phylum Chordata; class Actinopteri; order Gadiformes; family Gadidae; genus Gadus; species Gadus morhua. Next base: position 15,421,842 of record NC_044063.1, read on the forward strand.
TCTATGGGTTATTGCGCATGAGAAGTGATTTCAAAATGAAAATGAACCACAATCAATATATGAAGATTACAGAGTTAAACATAATTTCCCTTAAATTGGCTTTTGAAATAAGAAGCAGGCATCTGTGATATTAGCAACAACAAAAAGAAACAAATCTTGTGCACTTCAAGGCACTGAGCACGTTACAAATCAAATTTCGAAAATAATAAAAATCACATGAAACATTAATGTAAAAATGTATTGCCCAAATGTACAGATATAAAATGTTGAACAAACTACGTAGCAGAAATGGACTCAAAAGGTTTGCATTTTTGACCGAGGTCAACTCGTATTAATTCTCTTGATTTTTCTTTATACTGTGTCACATATGAAAATAACTCTGCATAATTTATACAGTAAGTTGCTTTAATGCCTAGTTGAATGATGCTTACAAAATAATAGAACATAGGTCTGACAAACGCACAGCGTTCGCGAATCTGAGGATTTCTTTGTTTCATCTTGTCATACTTAATTTGTTTGGTTCTTTGACAAACGACTCATTCCTAAGCAATTCATTGTTCAAGTGTCCATTTTCAGATATTTCAAAAGAAATACTTTGCCATCGAAAAATAACAAAAAAAATCACCTGATGATGGATTAGGGTCAAATCCTGACTCGAGACACGTGCATCTTGCTGATCAGTGAGGAACTTAAAATAGGTAGCAAATTCCTGCTCTCAAACCGAGCTCCTGCCCTGGTGGAACGGAGTCATGATGGGTGACCACCGACCGGCCCGGAATAGAGGAGGGAAGCAATAATGATAACTGTGGCTGTCAAAGTGCACTTCAAAACCCAACGTTGACAGATTCAGGGCCAGATAAAATAGGCTAGATATGGTAGATGTCTACATCGTCATGGTCTACAGGGACCAGTTCACAAAGTAATGATGGAATCGTATGTTAAGGCACTTGGGATCAAATGCACCAAAGTTGCAAGTGTATACATTAAATCTACACTATATTTTGAATTCCAGATGAAAGGCCCTGAGTGCAAAATAACCTACTCTTGACTTGCTGGTGAGAGAATGAAAACATCTGACAACCTTTTCATTTTGCTTCATGGCACTCCTTTCCAAATGTTTCACAAGCAAACCCCAACACATTCACATTAATACTTACTTAGTTCATAAGCCAACCCTCTGGGAATGACTCGCTTGGAAGACAAAACAACGCGTCCACATTTGAACAGCCTTGGTGTGTGGGCCTCGCTGGAAACATCAGACCTGGGATGAATTTCTCTAACAAATTGCTTCACTTACTTTGTGAATGAGCTTCTCCAGCGAAAGGGAACCAAAGGCCCAGCCCCAGAAAACAAATGAAAACAAATAAAATACATCGCCGTCATATAATCCAGACATGCTAGAGCAAACAAAGTATTTAAAAGGATTACGACAAAAGTAAGTGAACCCGGCCGGCAAAACATACAGCGCTTCTGTCTTTGGCATTTAACTCTTCTCTAGCTTTCCAGTTTGGAGGATAAGATAAACGGTTACATCACATATTTGTTGCCAAAATGTCATTCAGTGCTGAGAAAAGTCAACGAGATTCAAAGGACTCCACACATACATAAAGGGGACCTGGGAGATGGAGAGAGAAGCAGGTAGAGACATTGGGGTGGGGGGGGGGGGGGGGGGGTTGTCCAGCCAGTTGCAAGGAAACCAGCAACATGACTATCTTAGGATGAAAGTATAAAATAGGCAGCTATGCACATGCATACTATACATGAATGTACTGAGGGAGATGTCGATTAAGAGCCGTGAAGACTAGGCTCATGTCTGCTAGCGGTGGGTCAAGCGCAGGGGGGGTGGGGTGGGGGGGAGTGGAGGTGAGGGAGCAGGCCTCTGGATGCTCTCTCTCCCCGTGGGCTAGGGTATAGGGACGAGTGGGTGTCTGTGAGAGTTGGGTCTGGACGGGACACTTATGGGTCCCATCTGTGCCTCTTTCCCCGAAAAAGACAGGGAAGGAGAAAGGCACAGGAAACACAGACTCACGTCCAAGGTAGAAACAAACATGGAAACATTTGCGAGTCTCATAAGGTTAAGTAGTATTCCATTTTTTTGGACCATAACGTCCAGTTTTTTTATTTTTTATTTCTACACATAAATGTGCATCTAGATGTATATATATATATGTATAGATACATATATATATATAAAATAATCCTTCAATCCTCCAAATCTTCCTTCATGAAGCCGTTTGGAAGCAGACTTTCTGCAGAGCCCACTGGCCCGTGCATCTCGGGGTAAAAGGCGTCGTTGGTCCTGTTGTCATTTGAGTGCAGGTCAGTGAACATGGAACGTTCATCGTAGAAAACCATAAGCGGGGAGGGGGGGGGGGGGGGGGAGGGGCTAAGGCGACAAGGACTATTGCAGAACACTTGTGGGTCAGGATTAGAAGGTTTATTTTTCGGACGGGGGGGGGGGGGGGGCTTTAGTAGTAACTTCCCAGGTGGGACGGGACGTGGGAGTTGGGGTGGCGCGGCACGTTGGGGTTGGGGTAGATCCCGGCCGTGGGCGAGCTCCAGTAGGGGGCGCTGGGTCCGAAGAAGTTGGAGGAGCTGACGGGCATGGAGGACGGGTGCTGGGACACAAAGTTGACCTTCTGCTGGTGGGCGTGGTAGGAGGGCACGTAGGCCAGGTCCGCGGGGTACTTGTACATGGACGACTCGGTGGGGTGCGGCTGCAGGGCCTGGGCGATGCCGTGGAAGTCGAACTTGTAGGCGTAGCGCTTGCCGTGCACCTTGGTCATGATGTTCTTGTCGTAGTAGTAGCGCAGCGCGCGGCTCAGCTTGTCGTAGTTCATGTTGGGCTTGCTCTTGCGCTCGCCCCAGCGCCGCGCCACCTCGTCGGGGTCCGTCATCTTGAACTCCCCGTTGGTGCCCTCCCAGGTGATGCAGCCCGCGTTGGCGCTGTCCGACAGCAGCTCCAGAAGGAACTGCCACAGCTGGATCTGGCCGGAGCCTGGGGAGGGAGGGGGGGGGGGACGGGACACACACACAGGGGGTCAGGCAGGGTGGGGTGCATATCCATGGGGGAGTGGCTTCTGATACATTTGCACTGCTTTTTTCTACAAGATATGGAAAATATATAGAAATGAACATAAAGCAAAGCATTTCTTAAGTAGGCCTAGCCCGTCAAAAGATGTTACAAAGCCTAATTACGCTGAATGACCATGGCTGATGTGTCTTACCTGGATTGGCAAGGCGACTACTGGTAGGCCCGAGAATCTGGTAAGGATCTGTAGGGAAAGATGCAATGCACACTGTTACCCAGCTTGATAAATATAAAAACAGTCCCCAAAAAAGAGACTATTAAAGGAAAAAGCTAATAAAATATAAAAAATGAGTTTTCTTGTTGGCATGTTGTTCGCTGTTTTAATTTGCGTTGAACGAGGGCTGTGCGTTCAAAGAGGCTGTACTTCAGTCCCTCGTGCATAGAGGCTGTACTTGACCATGATCTTCAGCCACAACTGAGTCTATTCTGTCATCAATTCGAAGTAATGTTGATACTTAAACACAAGGAGACTTTAAACAGCAGTGCTCACCAGTCATCTGATACCCACCAGCACACCAAGGGCGCACTGTGTGTGTATTAAGGTTGGGTGTGCATACAGTGAACTGTTACCTGGCTGAGCTCTGGGCTGCTCTGCAGTCTTGTTGGACCCGTTCTGGCTGACGACTGGCGAGCCTGTCGAGAAGCAACAGTACCCATGAGGAGGAGGAGGAGGAGGAGGAAGAGGAGGAGGAGGAGCAGGAGGAGCAGAAGGTGGTGGATGAGGAGGGGAGGAGGAGGAGGAGATGGAAGAGGTGGTGGAGGAGGAAGAATGGATGAAAAAGGAGAGTAGGAGGTGGAGGAGGAGAAGGGGGTGAAGGAGAAGGGAGGGAGTGAAAAAAGGAGGGAAAGGAGGAGGAGGATATAGAGGTCGGGATGGAAAGTTCAGGGATGCAGAACCAGAGCGAACAAGATGAACAGATGAAGCAGAAAGAAGAAGAAGACGAAGATGAAAGAAAACACAGACAAATTCCCAAAAAAAGAGGGACAAAGTAGACATTGCGAGATAAAGAGCAAAGGAGGTGATTTGAAGATAAGAAAGAGAGAGTGAGGGAAAGAAGAGAGAGAAAGAGAGAGCGAGAGAGAGAGAGAGAGATAGAGAAGGAGAGAGAGAGAGACAGAGAGAGAGAGAGAGAGAGAGAGAGAGAGAGAGAGAGAGAGAGTGGGAGTCAACATCAATGGGAGGTTGTGGATAAGCTACACATCACGATGGCATGTCAGCAGTGGTTTCCAAGGAAAACAAGTTCAGTAGCTGGTGCTCTTAAGCGGCTGTTCGTGTTCTGATGACAGAGGGTTTAATCTTTGGTGGTCCGCCCCACAGTACATGTCTGGACTCTGTGGATCTTGGAACTGCTCTGGAATGGACCAGACTTGGGTAAAATAGTGTTGTAGGAGAGAGATTGCAATGGTTTTCGCTTTGTAACCACAGTGGAGTTACCCAGTGGGTGGAACATTGGGCACAGTATTTTTACTGACACTGGCAGCAATGTCTGTGGCACAGTGAGTTGTGCTGAGTCCAACCCTACCCACTTTAAGCATGTCGGCTGAGACACACACGTATTGGAAATACTGCAGACGGATTGAATGTGATCAAAGCGTATACATCAGAATCAATGTGTGTGTTCTCACCTTTTCCACTGTGCATATTGTTTGACCATCCTGTTCGCCGTACAGCATCATATGAGGTGTCTGGGAGAGAGAGAGAGAGAGAGAGAGAGAGAGAGAGAGAGAGAGAGAGAGAGAGAGAGAGAGAGAGAGAGAGAGAGAGAGATTTATTTACACTCTTGTCTCGAAATATTTGCATAGTGTCAAAATAAAGACTTGGCCAGATGTGTACAGACAAAGTAAGTAGGGTAAAGGTAGTTAACGTTTAGTGACATGCACAAACATATATCCCTGGAATATAACGTAATATATATACCAGGACATAAAGGAGTCAAGGGTACTCACACACAAAAACAAACACACACGCGCGCACACACACACACACACACACACACACACACACACACACACACACACACACACACACACACGCATACACACGCAAGCATACGCACACGCACACACACAGACACTTGCACACACCAACACACACAGACACTTGCACACGCCCACACACAGAGACAGACAGACAAACAGATACGAAAACTCCCACACACAGAGACACAAAGTCACACAGACACACACACACACACACACACACACACACACACACACACACACACACACACACACACACACACACACACACACACACACACACACACACACATACATACACACACACACACACACACACACACACTCACAAACACACACGCATAATTGGTTAACTGTTTTATTTGGCATACAGCAGAGGCCCAAAAATAAATGGCCCTGAATATGTTTTGAATTACAATTCCTGTAGGCGAAGCAGCTTGGCCACAGACACACAGAGCAGTGCAGAGATAGCATTTGAGCATAGCAAACATAAACCTGCATCAGAGCATGCAGACCCTAAGGCCTTTTTATGAATGACAGGCATGCAGCCATAATGCTGATTTTAGAATAGATCTACCCTGTTAAAAATCGATAAGGAAAGCAACTAAATGTATTCAGAGAATCCCTCCCGCTTCATTATGGCAGTGAATGGCAAACAATTAGAATATGAATTGGTAAGAAGAGGCCACAACGCAGATTAGGGTGAATTTATTCAAGTGCCGCTGCGTGGGTATCTTTGTTTAACAGTGAGAGAGTGAGCAATGGAGTGGAATGACCATGCCTCAATTGTTTCAATCTATTCCTTTTTACATAGCACAGATGCGCAGTCACACACACACACATAGACACGCGCAAACACGTATGCATGCATACACTTACGCAAGCACACACACAGCTGCACACACACACACACCCACACAAACACACACACACATACACAAGCACACACATGCATGCACAAACACACACGCACACACACACAATAACACACACGCACACACACACAATAACAGACACGCACGCACACCGTTGTTTGAGAGGTTAAAATTGGATATAGCGTCTCATAAAACCCAACCATCGATGAAATAATTGGTCAAATAAACTGAAGCCACTCCATAGGGGGATTCCTGTGGCGATTGCATGACCTTAGATGCATCTCCAACTACCTCACCACATAGGCAGTGGTGTGAAACCCTGAACAATACTGCCCTCTTCTGGACTAAAAATAGCTATTTCAAACGACTAACTTAACAAATGACCACCTCCACAGCTTGCTGATACGTGGGCCTTTCGATGCATTGGTCTTTCTTTGAGAGACTAATTCTATGTTTAGTGTGTTTTTGAGGTGTGTGAACACATGTACAACATTCATTATTCCTTATTATCCTTTTTTTTTATCATTAAAACTACATATCAACTCTTCCGTGCACTACCTAAGCAGGATATTACAAACGAGAGGATGTTTCTTCCCTAACCCTAACCCTAACCCTAAATTTTATCTTCTTATTTTCAATCTGTATTTTTTCTCCAAATCCGCAGGTGTTCTCCTCACTACAACTCTTTCTCATGAATAAAAAGAATAAAGAAGAATAAAGAAACCAGACGATGATGACTGACGATTCACCAACATCAAGTTAACTCTGGACAAAACAAGAGAGTGCTGAAGAAGCTGAGGAAGGAAGGATGAGAGGTCTGGAGATCGTAAACTGTTGAGAACCACGGGAGTTTACGCGTGGAGAGAGAGAGGGCGGGAGAGAGAAAAAAAGAAAGAGAGAGAGGAGGGAGAGAGAGAGAGAGAGAGAGAGAGAGAGAGAGAGAGAGAGAGAGAGAGAGAGAGAGAGAGAAGGAGAGAGAGAGAGAGAGAGAGAGAGAGAGAGAGAGAGAGAGAGAGAGAGAGAGAGAGAGAGAGGGAGAGGCAGGAACCTGTGTGGAGGGGGTGATGTTGGAGGTGGTGGAGGTGATGGAGGTGGTGGTGAGGGAGGATTAGTGATAGTTGTGGAGGTGGTCGTGGTGTCGGGGGGGCCGGTGTAATGGTGAAGGTGGAGGGGTTGTAGTGGTGGGGGAGATATTGTGGTGGCGCGGGGGGTGGTGTCGGTTGAGGAGGTATTAGTGATGTTGGGGGAGCTGGTCTTGGTGTTGGGGGAGGGTGTGGTGTCGGGGGAGGTTGTGGTGGTGGAGGAGGTATTGGTGGTGGTGGTGGTATGGGGGAGAGGTGGTGGTAGAGGTGGATGTAGTGGTGGAGGTTGTGGTGGTTTGATGGGGTTTGGGGGTGGAGGTGGTGGTGATGGTGGTGGTGGTGGAGGTGGTTGTAGTGGTTGAGGTGGTGGTGGTGGTGGTGTGGAGGGGGGGGTTGGTGGTGGTGGTGGTGGTGGTGGTTGTAGTGGTGGAAGTCGTGGCGGGGCGTTTGGGGTTTGAGGGGTGGAGGTGGTGGTGGTTGGGGGAGGAGGCTGGTCCTTGGAGACCAGCGTTTCCTGCCTGCCTCGCCTTCAGACAGCCACTCTTTGTTTAACTGGCCTTTTTTTCCCCTCTGCTCCTAAAGCCCGCCGACCCGAAAAAAACACAAGGGGGGGTACCTCCTTCCACGAGCCGGCGCGAGTGTGCGAGGTCACCGGCTCATGGGGGGATGGAGAGAGAGAGAGAGAGAGAGAGAGAGAGAGAGAGAGAGAGAGAGAGAGAGAGAGAGAGAGAGAGAGAGAGAGTAAGCGAGAGTGAGAAGAAGCAAGGGATGCAGAGGCGGGGAAGGGAAGAGAAGAAGGTAGCTTAGAAAGGCAGAAAGTGAGTCTCTCCTCCTCCGTGGGGAGATAGGAAGATAGGGACCCCGCGAAGAAGTAGGGGAATGATAGAGAGAGACGATAAAGGGTTCAGAGACTGAGAGAAAGAACGGCAGACAGAGAGAGAGAAAGGGGAAGGTACGTGGAGAGGGTGAGGAGAGGGGGATGTAGTGGGATAGAGGGGGGGGGGGGTTAAGGGGGGTTACAAAAACCTCAGCCGAGCAGAGAGAGAGAAAATAAGGATAAAAAAAACAGACGTCAGACGAAACACTACATAGGAATTCCAAAAGAAAACAAGCGTGTAAAACCTCGCTACCGTCTAATGCAGGGGTCTCCAACCTTTTTTCAACTGAGAGCTACTTAGAAAAAAATTAAGTGGCCAAGAGCTACTTGCATCACATCGCACATATTTATTAATGAACTGATTAATAAATGCATGAATTTATTATGCATTTATTAACTGATTAACTGATTAATTAATCACACGTGCTTCTGTTTGTACACGTGTGAAATTGCAATACACAATGCTTATCAAAAATAACTCAACTCTAATACAATAACTTAATAACTCAACATCAAAGGTCCAAGAAAACATTAGTACACTCACTCTTTTTAAAACTTAGTGAGATGACTGGCACTGCATGGAGTCCTTCTGTTTGTACACGTGTGCAATTGCAATACACAATGCTTATCAAAAATAACTCAACTCAATAACAATAACACAATAACTCAACATCAAAGGTCCAAGAAAACATTAGTACACTCACTCTTTTTAAAACTTAGTGAGATGACTGGCACTGCATGGAGTCCACCAAAGAGGTGTATGCTGGAGTGTATGCGCTCAGGTTCACTCTAATACAGTCATTTAAATGTTCATCTGTCAGTCTTGTTCTGAATTTAGATTTGATGACATTCATGTCAGAAAAAGCAGCTTCACAAAGGTATGTCGAACCAAATAAAGCAGAAATTTTAAGTGCTGCTTGGTGAATGTTCTTGTAGTTTTCTGGGTCTACAAGGCTCCAGAAATGTTGTGAGTGTTGCTGAGACTTAAGCTGAACATGATTCTGGAGATTTCTAACCTCCATCTCCATCTCCACAGGATTGACAGTGAACAGTTCAGCCATCTTTTCTGAAATCTCTGTGATGTCTACCTCCATGAATGGGTTGGCAATGAATGCCACACATGGCTCCAGCTTATCAAAATCATTGAACCTATCCTCAAACTCCTGGCCTAGCTTTGACATGAGGTCACAATATTTATTGACATCCAAAACAAAGTCAGCCCCTGCATGGCTATCTAACATCTTAACTACTGTTGGGAAGTGTTGCAGTCTTTTGTTTTTCAGTTGCTGGAGGTAGAATGACAGTTTTGCTTTAAAAGCCTTAACAGCACTGATCATGTCCGAAATTGTTCTGTCTTTACCTTGTAACTGGGTGTTGAGCTGATTGAGTTTCTCTGTCATGTCTGTCAGGAACGCAAGATCAAGCAGCCACTCAGC
>NC_044063.1:15436182-15438682 GCF_902167405.1 Gadus morhua
TGTTGGGATGGTCAGTTTGGACCATAAAACAAGACACCATCGGTCTTCAAGGACTTCATCGTGCGTTTGGATGAACTGTACTTGATTGAGAGTACTGTATTTATATGAAGTCTGCAATGTGTTATGTGTTCCTGTAAAAGCAGTTAAGGCAGCATGATATGAGCCAAGTGTGTGTTTTGATTGTATTTTTATGTGATTGTGTTGCTGGGAATACTAGTTGATGTCAAGCTAACCAGAACGGTGGAGTAGTTCATGTAAAGGGCGCAAAAACAGTTTGTTCTGAAGAAAAAGGATTAAGGTCATTTTAAAAGGGCCCATTTATTGTCTTTGCCGCCTTACTGTAGTATTGGCCAATTTGATTTCCCAAAACTTTTGTAGCATCATTTGATCAGACCAACTTCATACTTGTTCTTAAGGACAGCAATAACCAGATCTTCATTATGTCCTGACACAATGTTGAAAGTGCTTTATTCTTCATGAAGTGACTACCTACTTTCTGCGCTCAAGCATCACTGTGTTGGGTGGTGTTCTGAACGGGTGTTCCTGCATGTTGGGTGCTGTTCTGAACGGGTGTTCCTGCATGTTGGGTGCTGTTCTGAACGGGTGTTCCTGCATGTTGGGTGCTGTTCTGAACGGGTGTTCCTGCATGTTAGCTGGTGTTCTAAATGGGTGTCCCCACGTGTTGGGTGGTGTTCTGAATGGGTAGTCCATGCATGTTGGATGGAGCTGGAGGTCATGCACCGTTACGGGGAGCTCACAATAGCCACGGGCCCTGTGTGGGAGAAGAGGAAATACTGCTGTAGGGCGGGGCCGGCTTATTCCCTGCCAGTCTAAACACCTGGCGCTGAGAACCAGGAAGTTAAGGGGTCAGGGGTGTGCAAGCAGAATCTTATCTCTCCTGCCCATTGGTCCATTGGTAACGATGCCTGGGTGAGAAGCGGTGTGTCACAGCCAGAGCGGATGGAGAGAGAGAGAGAGAGAGAGAGAGAGAGAGAGAGAGAGAGAGAGAGAGAGAGAGAGAGAGAGAGAGAGAGGAGGGGCATTCTCTTAGACTTATCAGCCCTAGTGTTTCCTCTCCTCCCGCCTAGATAGGCTGGCCCACAGGATGGAGGCGCCCTATCTGTGTTATTGCAGCCCTAGCCTGCCTCTCTGGGGGTGACACATTGCACTCGTCAAGTCAGAAGGAGGCTCACCCCCCTCCACTAATACCTAATACAGCACATAGAATAGGCCAACCAAAGACACCACACAAAGCTGTTAAAACCGTTTACTTACTAAGGGAGTTACAATAATAGAAAAATATACACAGCAAATCTAAGACTCCATGACAGCCCAAGTGCAAGTGGTTTATTAGTTTTAAGACTTAGACTATAATAAATCAAACATATATTGTAAATTAACTAATTGACAAAAACAGCAAGTCTTTCTTTCCCAAAACACACACGTACATCCTTTCTCTCTCTCTCTCTCTCTCTCTCTCTCTCTCTCTCTCTCTCTCTCTCTCTCTCTCTCTCTCTCTCTCTCTCTCTCTCTCCACCACCCTGTCCTGTCGTCTCAATCACAAGTTAGTTCAACATACCGATTTTCTACTTGCAACCTCCCTGTCACACTGGCTCAAGCAGGAGCCCACCTAATCATCCTCTTTATCTGATCTTTGGCACTACAGAAGTACCAGCTGTGTGGGGAGAAAAGGCCTTACCTCTGACAGTTCATTGTTCACACGCCTCCTCTCCCACACCACAAACAACCACGCTGAATTCATGATTTTATCTCCATTCTGCGCTGCCTCTTTTGTGGTGTTAATGCAGCATTGTTCTGAGGTGGCCAAGGCTGTGTTTGCACAGTGTTCAGGTGTATTGTATTACTCTGCTGTTGTTATTATTGAGACTGTATGAATGGTGCACCTGTCCAGCACTGTGTCATTCAGTGTGTCTGTGGCTGTGTCTGTATGTGTGAGAGAGTTGAGGTTTGTGGGTTGATTGCTTATGTAAGCACACCATTCTCTTTCTCTCTCTCTCTCTCTCTCTCTCTCTCTCTCTCTCTCTCTCTCTCTCTCTCTCTCTCTCTCTCTCTCTCTCTCTCTCTCTCTCTCTCTCTCTCTTCAACTCTCTGTCTATGTCTGTCGGTCTGTTTGTCTCTCTCTCTTAATGTCTCTCTCTTCATCTCTTTCTCACACTTCATCTCTCTCTCTCTCTGCATCTCTCCCTCGCTGTCCGTCTGTCTTTCTGTCTCTCTCTGTTTCACCCATTTGTCAGCGTGGTTGATTTGTTTTTAACTGACTGTCACAGAGGGTGTGGGTGACGTTGACAACCGGGATCAGCTCAATCAAGACATTGTTTTCCATTACTCTAACATCATTGTTCATGTTGTCATTTATTTTATAACTATCTCAATTAAATTGCATCTGTTTCTGTCTTCCTGTTTCCAGTGGGGTCGCCCTCTAAGCAGCAAGTAGTGTGGTTGTGTTGAGCTGAAGGAGGAACGTTTGCAAGCAGCAGGT
>NC_044063.1:15443682-15463682 GCF_902167405.1 Gadus morhua
GGAAGAGACGGGGAGTGTACATACAAGAGAGTCAATACTGTGAGGAATGTTAATCGGCCTTTCGACAAACAAACGACCCAAACGCACACACGATGCGCGCAGATGTGCCATGAAATGGGTCTGCCGTGCCGGGACCCATCCCGGCCCGCATAATTTATTGATCTATTGTTTAGGGGTTGGGGTGGCAGCGGAGGGGAGGGTGTAGTAGTGAGCCTAGATGGGGCGACGTCAAACACACACAACAACCTGTAATCGCTGATACTTCCAGAGGCCTGGAAGTATTAGCCGGCCCCCCGTTACCCCGGCACACGCTGGAGCCCCGGAGCTGAGGGGAGCCGGTGGCCTCTCTACTGGTCGGGGGGGGACTACGCCTCGTCTGTGATTGTGTTTGTTTGTGCTGCGCGGGGGTGGCTGGGTGGGGGTTGGAAGGGGGGGTGAGTTGGAGGGAACTGCTTTGGCTTCTTATCCACCCTGGATCTCTCAGTCTCCTCCTCCATCTCCTCCTCCTTCTCCTCTTCCCCCTCCTCCCCCTCCTCCTCCTCCTCCTCCTCCTCCTACTCCTCCTCCTCCTCCTCCTCCCCCTCCCCTCTCCTCCTCCTCAACCTCCTCCTCCTCCCCTCTCCTCCTTCTCCTCCTCCTCCTCCTCCTCCTCCTCCTCCTCAACCTCCTCCTCCTCCTCTTCCTCCTCCTCCTCCTCCTCCTCCTCCTCCTCCTCCTCCTCCTCCTTCTCCTCCTCCTCCTCCTCCTCCTCCTCCTCAACCTCCTCCTCCTCCTCTTCCTCCTCCTCCTCCTCCTCCTCTTCCTCCTCCTCCTCCTCCTCCACCTCCAGCTCCTCCCCTCTCCTCCTTGAACTCTCAATGAAACGATCAAACAGGACATTGTTCCTGTGCCCCCGGGGTGAATGTGTCAATAATAGACCACCCCTTGCCCCCTCCCCCTAATTCTGCCTGCTGCAACTGATCAGTCAGCCAGTCCAGTCAGTCGGTCGGTCGGTCGGTGGGTCAGTCAGTCCAGTCAGTCACTCAATCCAATCAGTCGAACCGTCAGTTTGTCAATTTGTGATTCAGTTAGTCATTCCATCAGTCATTAAGTAAGTCAATCAGTTAGTAATTCAGTCAGTACGTCAGTCAGTCAGTCAGTCAGTCAGTCAGTCAGTCAGTCAGTCAGTCAGTCAGTCCAGGCAAGGGACGGTCCCGTAGAGAGCGAGAGAGCGCTCATCGTTTTCAAGTCGCTGGGATCGACTCCAAAATGATTTTATTGTTTTCTTCTTGGCAAGCATGGGTGATTCCTGAGTCGTCTCTCCTGTCCTGAAAACACATGCCGCCCGAACAAAAATGTAAAAGAAAAAAGAGAAAGCCGGGAGAGAGGGATGGGCAGGGAGGACCTCTAAGCCGGGGCTGAAGCCTGCGAGGCCGGCATCCATAATGAAAGTGCTGCTCCTCTGAGGAGGAGGAGCAGGAGGAGGAGGAGGAGGAGGAGGAGGAGCGGCGGTCAGACTGATCCGCCCGCTACAGTGTCCGCACAATGAGGCTGTTATACTCACAACAAGCATGTCTCTCTGCCCAGACGCCACGCACAGAGAAAACTGTTGACACCCACAAAATAACACAGTTCCCATTACATCACGCTGCGGTCCATCTCCCTCTTTTTTTCATTTTCTCTTTGGGAGACGGAGGAGGTTATGTGTAAATTTAGTCCAGCGGTTGGTTACTCCACCCAACCTGCTGTCTCGTGCTGTTATTGTTAGCGCCATGGAAAGGGGTTTTGTTTAAAGCGTCTCTCAAGGCACAAATAAGATAACAGAGTGTATCAGAAACAAGTAATGGCTTTGTTAACCGTTTGTTTTAGTTTGTTTCAATGAATTCCTTAACCTAAACTCTGGCACTCACCATCTGTGCATGCAGACACAAGACGACTCTTTGTAGCCAAACAATTAACCATATGATGCTACGTGCACGGCATCGTGTCGGAGCCATACACTTTCATAACATGAACACGACTTTCCCTTTAGGGCCTTATTCTTTCGCTGCCCAAAACATGACTAGAAATAATCATTTATCTAAAGAAAAAAAGGAAAGCTCTTCAAAGGTTAAATGCAGTCTTTCCTTGGTAAATTGAGAATAAATTCCCCCTCCTGCCCAAGCTGAACACGCAAGCCCTAGTGTGGTTCCCCAGGCAATGCACCTGGGCTTCATCTTTCTGCGGACGTCGTGGAATAAGGCCCGGCAACGTGGAACTGAGAATAGAGTTGATGATTATCTTGAGGGGGGGAAAGAAGCCCTATTGCTTTCCATGGTGCCTCTGACAGCCAGGAGGCCATTTCAGAGACACTTTTGGTCTGGGTTTCCAGTAAAGTCAACTTTGTTTGTTTTTTATGGTAATTTCAATTTGCTGCAGTGACAACGAATGCGTGTCAAAATTGTGTTTCACTTGGCTCGGCGTTCCCTTACTTTCTCATCCCAGAGAAGAGTAAAACTCCAGCGTCTTTGCTCGTGTGGAGGACTCAAATTCTCAAACACAAAATGTGCCTGCAAACATCTGGATATCAAACGGCGCACACATGTCTTTCTCATTCTTCCTTTTTCCCCTTTGGACATTATTCTCCAAATCTAAGATAGGATTTTACATAATCCTTTTGAAGAAAGTTGATATTCCAGCACTGCACAATCAGGCGAGCATGGTATACTCACTTTCCCTGAGGTAATTGAGATGTGAGAGCAGCACTTCGGCGTTGTACATGGTGGTGAGTCTCAGGAAGTCCTCCTTGCTCATCTTGCACAGCTCTTTGCCGTCCGTGTTCTGAAACATGGCCGTGTCCATCTCCAGCAGCCCGTACTCCTTGATGGCCCACTCCAGCCACTGGCGAACATGGTCCTGAGACCATAATGATGGGTCTGGAGGAAAGTACGAAACACACAGAGAGAACGGAACGAAGGAGAGAGTTTGGCTGTTATACTGCGTGGATACACGGGACATACTGTTTTATATCACAGCAGTGAAACACTGAGAAAGAGAGAGAGAGAGAGAGAGAGAGAGAGAGAGAGAGAGAGAGAGAGAGAGAGAGAGAGAGAGAGAGAGAGAGAGAGTGAGAGAAAGGTGGACAAATTGAAAACAGCACGATGTATCCGAAAACAGACGCGCTTTCAAGTAGTCGGGAATAATTCCTTGGTGTTTATTTTAAACAGATGGGTGAGATTTGAGCAGATCCCAACGATTCATATAGTGTCAGGTAAGCTGTCAGTTGTAGATGTGCTATTCTCAAATCCTTTCCTGTGACTGTCTTCACTAAACAATTCATGTTGGTTTATGTGGTAAACCTCTTCCAGACCTCTTCAAAACCTCTGAGACACATGTACAGGGAAAGGAATACATATGCAATGAAAATGATCGTTTAGACATACTTTATGGCTGGAGTACGATAAAATGCACTGCTGAATTCAATTTGTAAAGTAAACAGTCACCTTGCTTCCAGTGGTTGAGACATAAGGTTCATAGGGGGGAAGTTATTAGGTCAATGGTTTAGTGGCCTTATGCATAAGTGGGTTTTGATAGCCCTTTAAATGGAAACTGTGGCCATTGCTTCACATTATTTTACATAAAATGACTTATATTCCCTCCTTCTAGACGCATGTTCAGCCTCTTGTGATTAAAGGTTTCACACAACTCCTAGTCAACCCTGGCATTAATAAGAAGACTTATTCATTAAAAACAACCAGTGTTGCATAAATTCTATGCTCAATATTTGAATATTTCATACAACATAACTGTCTTGTGTGAGGTAGTGTGATTGGCCCCTTACCGGCGGGAACAATGACCCTCCTCTCATTGGTCGTCATGTTGGGAGGCGGGGCGTTCTTCTCATCCATGTAGTTTCCGTAGTTCATCTGAGATATGTCATTGACCCCAACTAACTTATTGCATTTACCTACACTGCAGTCCACTGGGGACTCTCTGCTTCATCCACACACAAACATACACACAGACGCACACACACGGACACACACATACACACACAGAGGTGCGCACAGAAAGACAGCCAGACAGACAGACACACACACACACACACACACACACACACACACACACACACACACACACACACACACACACACACACACACACACACACACACACACACACACACACACACACACACACACACACACACACAAAGGGTAAGTCAGCCATAGGACATTATTACGTGTTACAAAATATGCTAGATTTAATTTAGGTTAAATCTAGCTTTGACCCAGCATCCTAGAACAGTGCTCATATAGTGGTCATCACTATGAACAGGTATCAGGCCATTTAGAACAAAAATAATTTGGGCTAATTTTTTACTGCTAAGAAGGAGATTTGAATGTCTAAACATTCAGCAAACTTTTAACACAAAGCTTGTTGCATTAAAATAGAAAATAGGTTTCCTCTCTCAAAAATGAAGTCAATATATTTCCTCATAAAAGCAACAATCTATAACTATTAATTTCTTTATTATAGTACATTGCTAGTACATTGATTAGGATCATGGTTGATTATAGAACGACACTGAGGCCAGCAGCATATAATCAAAAACACTGACATATTACATATTATTCCTTAGGTAACTCAATATATACCCTCCTCTAATCCACCGCCTAATGAAAATACGAGAGAATATACGAGGCCAACAGAAGGCCGTAAAGCAGGGCCATTACCTGGATCCATTCATGTGCTCATATTCCCGCTTGACGTTGACTCGGACTGGCTGGTTGATCCACTCTTGCTGCGGGGGCAGGGGGTTGATTTTGTGGGTCTGGCCATAGTCCTGTGTTCCAGATGCGGTCATGTCTGTCTTGGGGAGGGGGGCGGCAGCAGCGTACGGTGGCTCGAATAACGACTGGTCTTCACTCACCACTGATAGCGCCTCCTGTAAGCCACAAGGAGAGGCAGTTAGTGAGAAGTGAGAAGTAACACTGCTTTAATCAACACAATACCAGTGAAGAACTTCAAAAGCTTTGATGGGATTTTACATTATCCTATTTATCCCCGTACTGCGATCAAGTGAGCATATACCCACGTTACCCTGAGATTATTGAGATAAGAGGGCATTACTTCAGCAACAACTTTTTTGACGATTGCAACAGTAGAAATAGAGGGATGAATGAATGTGTATGAATAGAGGAATGGTGGCTTTATATGGCTTCATATTTCAGTTATACCTCAGGTTACACATTTCTGTCAACCTCTGGACCTAACAGGGCTCTTGAAAGCCTGTGATCTCAGAAACACCCGCTTTGGCACAGTGAGCTTGCAGCAGTTATGTGCAGTTATAGGTCCTATCGCAACCTGGCATCCTCAGTAGCTTCTGTATACAATGTGCGAGCCCATGTAGCAACAGTAGCTTCCTGTTGATGTTAGAATAACTAGAAGTCTCCGTCGTAAACATTATGACTAAGTGTTTTATGCCGACGGCCATCCCCAATGGAATGGGGGTTCTCTCGCAGGTACATTCAAATATCAAAGGAAACCATATTAGTAAACAAATTGCCATAGAAATGGCTATCACGTATGGGTGTAATGGGAAATACGCACATGGGACTAGTAGGATAAGTCCAGTGAGTCACATATTTGCTCTCCGTATTATTGGTCTAGCCCCCTGATGCAAGCCTCCTGTCTTGTCTGGGTCCTCACCCTCATTCCTGTTGTTGTTGTTTCTTCTTCTTCCTTCAGAAACAGCTGAAACCTCAACAGAAGCTCTCAGCCCCATATAGCTGTGGTGACCCCTCAGCTGGACTAATGTACGTTTATTAAAGAAAACAAACGCAGGGACGCAGGGCTTGCCTTGACGCTCTGTTTTTACCACGCGCTGCTGATCTGGTGTCTTGCGAGCAAAGCCCTGTGTTAGGTAGATTCCCCTCAGCAGTTGAATGTGTATATATCTCCTGCTGTGAGTTTGCACCACCACCACCACCAACGCCCCAATCATTTCAAAACTGGGTCAAACTGTGGCTGTTAGGCCTGCTTTGCCCTGAGAGCCTGTGGAATTTAATGATGCAAACAATGCAATCGTTAGTTTTGCATTTAAAAACTAATTTGTAACTTCTTGAGACTAAGGTCACAAACACTAAAAGCAACAGATCTTACATGCAATGCAATCGTGAATTTTGCATTGTAAAACTAAACACAAACACTAAAAGCAACAAATCTCCCTTCCTCTGCAATCCTACAGCGATAGGTTGATGTTAAATTTGATACATCCCTTCTTGATATGAAATGTTCTGCAGGCATACTTTGTACAGAGACGCATGTCATTCCTAATTATTTAATTGGTGTGTTGTGTTATAGGACAGATGTTATCGAGATTTGAGTGCTGGAGAAACAGTGCCAGATCGGTGGTAGCAAAATGGCGCCCTCTTTTGAAATGCTGTCATCCCGCAGTTAGAATTGTTTTCATAGCAAGGTATTATTAACTGGGTAGCATAGAAAAAAACAACATGATTGTTTTACACAATATGCTGTTTCTCACAGTGGTTTAGTTGATGTTTAGATGTAAATGTCTTAAGATTCTGAAAGATTTGACGGATGATACCTAGATGGATTTTCCTTCTGGAAATCATACAAGAAAAACTAAAACTAAAAATGTATGTCTTGTATACATATACATACATTTTAAATCATTCAATGGTTTTGGGATAAAGCCTTCATCCCCAGATGTGTTCATAAACAAGACGTGATTGGCAAAACATTCTCAGACAGTTTCAAACTATTTCCAGTCAGTCAAAAAGGAAAAAGCAACAGATATCAGTGAATTTGTTCATATCCAGAGCAATGTACCAATGTAGCCAATGAGATAAATGTCAGTTATTGTGGCCCACTCTATAAACAAAGTAGCCAAAACCACGACAACGCCAACGGCCTAGCCAGAATTAGACGTGCCAGTGATTTAGATCAGTATAGGGCCCTGCATGGATACACGCAGCGCTGCTATCTGACTAGCCCACACCAGCTAGCCTGTGGATGATAACGTTTGGAGCAGTAACTTACTGCAGCACGATAAGACTGACCCAAGCTATTGTGGATGTTGCGCGTGTTAATTCATAATGACTTTATCGGCCCCCAATGTTCTCATTCCAGACCCATGTGTTTATTGAGATTATGAAATGTCTTTAAAAATAGGAATTTTTGAAGAGTGAGCTGTCTCGTGAAAATGTGGTATGTTTTCATCTGGTATCTGAGGGGAACACATGGAAGATAACAGATATGTTTTTAAGACAATGAGGCGAACGGATCGGGCCTAATAATACATTTGTATACTGTAGCCTAATACTGAGTGTCCTCACGATCTGTTTCGCTGGCCCCATACACCTGCCTCTAATATAACGTATATATTCGGTATTCTGGCTCTACAAAGCCTCCCCCCAAATGAGTCAAAACCAACTGGAAAATAACTCAACATCCAGATTGCACGTGCCTCTGTTTGGCGTACACACGCACACACACGCACACACACACACACACACACACACACACACACACACACACACACACACACACACACACACACACACACACACACACACACACACACACACACACACACACACATACATTTCAACACGCACACATACACACACGTACACACACACAGCCATATCTCAGGAGCTGGTGTCTCTGTGTGTTGGGGGGGGGGGGGGGGGCATTCCTGTCTTTTGTTTAAGGTGGAAAAGGAAACCTGTCAGGAAAAGATTGGATGAAACAGGAAACTCTCATGGCTTGGAAGCATATCCTTTGCATGAGTGAGTCAGAATACTGTTAGCAGGCCGGACCGCAAGGAAACATAATTGATTGTGATGCAATAACTTTGCAATACACATATTAGAGGCTAAGCTATAGATGTGGCCTTAAGAACAGTCCGTACCAACCGATCATCCTCCTAATTGATCAACAATGAGCGCGTTAGAATGGACTGGAGCCTGCCATTTATGTGTCTAGCCCACGTTTACACTCTTCCAAACCTTACACCACACCCAGTCACCACAAACCCGCTACTTTATTTTCCAAAAGAAAACAAGCACCCTCATTTAAAGAAGAAAAAAAACAGCAACAAAATCACCTGAATGCATATGTTGCACTGTTCCTAGTGAACTGGAAGCCATAGGCTGCAATCGAGGCATGATAATATATAAACAAATAAGGAATTGCCATTCAACATCTGGTGTCTCCAGCCATCATCTGGAATTTCACTGTCGGGGACAGTAGCCAGTGATAATGCGGACCAGCATTCTTCCTTTCCAATGCACCGTTTCCAAATAGTTGAGCAACTCTCTATAACTGTCTGCCAAGGTATGATTGTCAATCTGTGGTCGTTTCGTGTCGCAAATTATAGTTACGGGACTTCTGGTATATAAGGTTTCAAAATAGACTGTCCAAACAACCTTGTGAAATCACTGTTTGTCTTGGATATAAGAATATAACACCTAGGGGCAAGAAAGCGAGCATTTAGCTTCATTTCTTTTCTCTTTTTTTTTATTCTCCAACTACACCGTTTGTTTTGTTGAGCAACGACCTGGAGACGGCCCGCCGACTGCAGCACAGCACACGCCGCTGAAGCTCAACATACAAACACACACACACACACACACACACACACACACACACACACACACACACACACACACACACACACACACACACACACACACACACACACACACACACACACACACACACACACACACACACACACACACACACCACTGGAACGAGTCGTGGGATCTAACGGTACCACGAGCCTCATCCAGCAGCCGCACTCGTTCGTCCTCTCACATCCCGTAATCTAAAAACAAAATAAAATAATCGCAGTGGTACCCTTCCTGCGTCTAGGAGTCACTTTGCGTTTAGGACAAATCGTATTGTTTGAGCCCAAAATATACCCGCTCCGGTGTAGACGCGCGTAATGGTGCGCTATAGGGTCCCGGAGTCCGAAGCGAGGCTGAATAATCCGAAATCAGTTGCGGTCCCTTCTCAAAAAAGAAAGTACGGCTACAAATTGTTGTCGAGCAAAAAAACAGTAAAGAATAGCAAATGTGAGAGAGTCCATCTATCCCCTCTTCGACAAACCGTTAAAAGCCGCTAGTTTCCCTCAGTTTGGAGCCTCGCTCTCAGACACAGGATCCGTGCGAAGAGGAGGCGCAACTCCAAAAAGCATTCTCTCATAAACTCCTACTGCTCCGTTCTCCAGCCTTACCTTAATAGTTCCGTCCATTTTGCGCAATTTTCAGTGGACCCCGACAATATTCCATACATGACACACTCCTGCATTAATCCCAGTCCCCGGTATGTCGCGCAGAGAAAGAGACAGTTTACCGGATGGTTTTTTTTTCCTTCTAAATTTGGGAAGTGAAGTCACCGCTGTGGAGAAGGAAGCTGTGTGTCACTGAAAGCCCTGCCTTCACCACGGCGGCACCCACCAGCAGGATACTGTCCCGCAGAGATAAGACGGGGAAAACAATTGCGCACCCAGCTTCACTGTTTTGTTTTTCCTCGGAAATATTTACAGGATGGCTGGCTGCGTTGTGCAGAAACGCATTGATGCAGCCCGCTGTGCTGCCTGTGTGTTGTGCTCCTTTTTCTTTTTTTTCTTTTTAACTTGAGCTGTTTCTTTGGCAGGAGTGTGTGGTGCTGTGGAGATTGTTCACTCCACGTATTCTAACACGAGATGAATGCGCTCTATTGATGCGCATCTAGCTGCGGCCGGACACTTTAGTTAGGCCTGCTTTGAGCGTGATGCTCACGCCTGCCTGTAGGCTATCTTTGACCATGCCTTTATCCGCAATGCAAGCTTTTTTTTCATTTATTCTCATCCGGTACAAAACATTTCTGCAATTTATTTTTCCGGAAAAGGCTATAACTTGTCCTTTTAAAAGGTGAATTAATGTTTATCGCAATAAACCTAAGAATAGATTATTTTATGATATTTATGATATTTTTCGTTTGTTATAGTGCTAACTCGAACCCATTACGTTTATTCAGACATCATTAATAGCCTACAATGGCATTCCTCCCATAACCGCACTGTGTGCAGAGGTCTGCTCTCCACGTGTGAGTACGCGGTCTGCCACTGGTCAGAATGAACGCTAGGGCCTCTTTATAGGACTGCGGTGCTGTTGAAAGTGAACATCATGTTGTTACTTTTCTAAGGCTTCACTGCTCTCGTTGTTGGTGTTGTTTTGGTTCTTATTTTTTGCTGTAGGCCTTGCGTGTCGTGCCGCAGATTGTCCAACCACACAGCCTACATCTAATGAGCAGCAGTAGGTCTAATACTATTGGGGGGGAACAAAACCCCAACCCATACCTACTGCATTTCTCCTTATCCACCGCCACACCAAATTGCCCTCATCAATTCAAGCACAATTTCTGCAGCCCTAATGTCGGACATGGAGCCAGCCCTGAACGGGACCAGACCGGTGGGATTGTGCCTGGTGGGGGGGGGGGGGGGGGGGGCTCGGAGTGGCCAAACAGAAACTGCGCCAGAACGACTGACAGCCGGGCCGACCTGTCTGCTCTCGACTTGGGAGTCTTGTGGGGGCAGAGCCCCCCCGAGACCACCACATCTGGATCCTGCTAGGGGTCAAGGCTTCTCCTGCCTGAGGCCAGTGCAGCTTCATGTAATTAAGGGAGACACCTTGTTTAACTCTTTAGTGGCCGTTTCTCTTTTTACAAAGGCCTTCTTTGGCATTCCAGGTTATTTTTGACGCCATTGCTGTTAATTATTAATGAATGCAGGTATTGCATTAATACACTTTAGTCCACAGGAGATCCGATTTTTAAGATTTTCTTTTAGATAGTTAGAAGTTCAGTAGCCAGACATGTAGGCCTACCCTTTAATAAAATGAAACCATTTAATTAAAAATAGATTGCGTAGGCCTAAATAACAACGTCCGATTGTTGGAATACTAAAATAAAGCCCAGGGAAACAGACATACAATATATATGTATGATATACAATGACCATCATGAAGAGGCCTGAAACAAACATTGTGGAAGGCCAATAAACAGATGCAAGTCGGTTTACACAGCAGACCACAACCCATCTGGCTCGCAACTGGAACTAGACAGACAGACATGTATTCTTATTCCTCTAGCCAGTAGCTCCTCATCTAGTACGGGACAACAGGCCAGAAGTGGGCGGGAAGCAGTGAGGTTAGGATAAGCAGCGTTTTAATAGTGGTGTGTCCACCCTCTCTGATACATAGCCTATAGAGCTGCCAATCAACTCACCAACTGGGTAAAGTTGTCCAAATTGGCCCGTTTATTTTTAAATTAATTGAAAAGTCATTCTACTTTGGCTGATTCTCAAATAAAACATGCAGAAAAAAAATAATTGAATAACGAATATCAAATCGTTGTTTTTTTTCATACATATGAAATAAGCTGGTCTCTCTCTTTCTTGCAGCAAAGGACAGCCGACCCGGGCACAGTCTGCTGCGTGTATGAGCAAAAACTGTTTCAGCCCTTGCTTCAGGCCATAATTAATTTGAGATTTATTTTTATTGGAAAGCTCCCGTCTCGTCTAGCCTTAAACAAACAAAACCGATGCTAGAGCGATTGGCTTGAATGAAAAGTAGGCTATTCCTTATTATTTCTATTGAGGCGTGCCACATTCTGGCCAATATTGCTCATAACTTGAAACTGTTGAACCTGCAGGTTCAATAAGTCCTTTGGCATGAAATACAATTCCATTTATATTTTATTTTGTGTGTGCCTCATGAAATAGCACATAGCATTCTTATTTATAAACAAAGAATGCAGTTGCATTTACAGGAGTCACTAAAAAAGTAGTTGGAGTCTCACTACATAAGGTTTCTCATTCATCAACCTGGGCTTAAGGAGAATAAAGACTCGTTTCAAAGCATATTTTCTCCTAAAACATTCTTGATATTCAACTCTCGTGAAACAAATCAGGAATTGTCCATCGTCCAGGCTATATTCCTACCCCTTGCTGAAACTTCTTTCTGCAATGGCACACATTCTTGTATGAAAAGACCCCTTATGCAAAAAAGGGGAATAAGTCGTCAAAACATAACAAGTCCCCCTTGGAAAAACGGCGATTGTGCAGATTATAAATGACCTGGGCCAATAACGAATGTCTCGCCGCAGGACAATGAGCCATTTTATTGAGAGACTGAAGTCTGCATCAATAGATGGGGGTTTGAGGTTGCTAATGCAATAACACAGTTGCATTAACAGGTCACAAGTACAATATGCTGGTGAGATTCACCGAGGTTTGGGTTTTATTGTTAAAACCAGGGCAGTTTTGTAACTTTATGCCTATAGGCGTCATGGTGGCATGTCGCACTTATGGGTATGTGATATGCCTTTTGTTAAAATGTGTCACATGAGGCTTGGTGTGAAACGATGACAACAATGCAGTCTATGCCAAATGCCGATCTGCAGATATGTCTTTGAAATTGTGTTCGATCATGACCATCATTTATAAAGTTGGATCTGGATCAAGAAAAACTCCAGGTGGCCCGAATCTGGAGCCTACAAGCTGAAGAGCTTTTCGTTGTTCAAAAACAGCACAACAATAAAAAAAAGATCCCAGTCTGATCCCAATAGTACCTGGTGGAATGGACGTTGATATCTTACCTTGACGTAAGACGACGTGTCGGGCACAGTCTGAAACATATTCCCTTGGCAGGCAGGCCCAAGTGCGCACCGTGTTCCGTGGGCCCTGCGGATAGAGAGCGCGTTGAACGACCATTAAAACCCTCTCAGTTCTGCTGCCAGGCGCATTTAGTGCAGCTAAATTGTGTCCAACCATAAGCAATTTTATGTTTCCACTCATTTCCAAACGTGGAATTTGTGAGTTAGGCTGAAATTTTAAAAGTCACATTGAACTTTCTGTTTGTTGAAATCAATTATTTCGTTTTCTTTTTCGCTCAGAAAAAAAAAGAAAAAAAAGATATATAGATATAATAACATTCACTCTATATAAGAACAAACAGGGTATGTCAATGTAAACAACGGGGAGGGAAACAGCTTCCATGTACACGTCTCATAGTCTCTATTTTTCCTGCACGTGATTCCCCTTTATATATTGTTTCCGACCACATGGTATTCGACAATAGTAGCCTATTTCTAAAATGCTCTGCTGTGTATCAGTGGGCCTTCATGGCACTAAAGTATGGTAACGGATGAATAACAACCCGCCCCACAGGCAACACGGCTGTTCCATCCCCACCCCCATCTCGTTCTGCTCTCCAACTTGCCACATATTGAAGCACTTTTCGCTTTAATAAGTGCAGCTTACAAAGTCTGGGGTGAAAGGGCACTTCGAGGACGGTGTCTTTAGCCATTCCCATGTGCAATTATCAAGAAGGCTGCAACACAACAACTACGGATCCAAATAATTGGGGAGGTTGACTGTAGTCTGAAGTAAAGGAAAGTGTTATTTCCTGCATATGATAACATTGATTTATTGGGTGACATGGGACATATAAATGACTTATATAATGTGTGATTTGAAAATAAAAGGACTGATAGGTCTCAAATGAGACCTTCGCAATAGTAGCCTATAGGTTTTCGTCCATATATTGCTTTCTAGGAGGTTAGAAGGCGTGGGATGTATACACGTATAAGGGGCCACTGTTTCTTCTTCTTCATTGACATCATCATCTTCTTCATCTTCCTCTGTCTTTTCGGCTCCTGAAGGCTAACGCTAGGCTCGCCTCATAAAGTTTCCCAAATGCATCCAATTTCCAAACGGTAAAGGAGCATAGGATTCCGCATCTGCAGCCAATTAGAGGCTCGCGGCTCGGAGGGCTGTTGAATAACGGCGCGGACCTTCCTCCGAGACAGCCCGTGGGCCGGGTGCCTCTAGTGTTACATTCTAGCCTGCCTTACCTTGCACGACGACAAGCGCTGCTCTGCATCACGATGGAGACTCAGAGCCATTCCGACTCATCTAAATTTGACCCCCCCCCCCCCCCCCCCAACCCCCATGTCGAAACTCTATGCTATGAGTCCAATATGCAAACCGCGATTGTAATAGTGCAGCAATATTTTATTTTATTAAGGGTTTGCCTATAGATAGGCCTACAAATACAAGTCTGAACATTGAATTTCCTATTAAACGGATATCATTTCAAATCAAACGCTGTTTGAAGTGAAGGCTGAATCGAGCGAACTCCTCAAATCAGGTTTCGTGAAAAAGAATGCAACTATGCAAGTTTAACAACAACCCACGCAGCGTAAAATAAATTGGAAAGCATTTATTAGAATCATGCATGCATGATCCACGTGTTTGGTTACGGGCTGCAGAGAAACTGACATTTCTACGGTGCTTTTCCTTACTCACCTGTCGATATTGTCGCGGCCGTTTGTCTTCTCCGATTTAATTATTCCTCCGAACTAATATAAGTAGTTCCGTTACAACAAAAAGTCGTTTCCAATGATGACAGTGAGTTATTTTGGACGGGCGAAAGGGAGCGAAGGGTGCATGAATGGATATATTACTTAGAAGGCGACCATGCGGCAGCCAATGAGGAGGAAGAACCAGCCTCCTCTGCTGCAGCCGAGTTCATCGGACCGTGACAGGACAGAAGATGTTAACGCGCTGTAAAAGCGCAACGTCCCAAACTTTAACTATCATCTCTGACACCATATCGACGCAACGTTTTTTATTTTATTTTGTTTGAACCGTTTCCAGATTTCCAAGTTTTGTTTTGCAGAACAATCAATAAATTACACCTGTTTTTGCAAGCTTAACGAATCAAACAAACACTTAACATTTAACCTCATGGTAGAAACCTTTTCACCTGCACTTGATGTTATTTTACATTAGGCCTACATAAAATATTAAAAATAGGCTTAGGCTGCTACATTTCACAATAATATCTTTCTCATATTTTTTTATATCTTTTTTATTTAATATTGTATGTATATATTTATTTGATCATCATCAGCACCAACCCATCACATTACTGTGACATCTCGTCCGACTACATCTATCCACAGTTACGCAGCAGCTTAGAAAAGTGCGCTCCGTGGCCCCGTGACACAGACACGCGACTCCACCGACCGTCTTTCCTGTATAGTTGACCTGACTCTGTTCACTAACTTAATTTCCTTCACATTGCCCTCATCTTGCACTTTACGGACCAACAGAAAGGGTTTGAGGGCAATTTCGTTTCAAGCAAACTCACCCGACCATTGCACTTTATAGCTGCGACTGTGACTTTCTTTTCTCACACTGGCATTCCGAGTGAAGCAAGGAATGTGTCAGCCAAAGAGGGAAGTGCTTTTCAACTGTTAAAAACATTTCTCAAATTGAGAAAAAAAATGTCAGTGTGCTATTGTCACCTGTGGCATATACCCACACAGGTTCACATGACTCCGATATCAGGGTGCTTTGTTTGTTGCAATATTTCCTAATGCGAGCGTGAGCGACAACAGTGATGGTGTGTTCCCAGCATGACACAATGGACGGAAATCTCAACATCCGCTTTACTGAAAAACGGCATCCACACAGGCCTGCTGCCGGGTTGCCTCCCCCAGGATCTGTGTAAGACATTGTTTTGTTGACACGTTTAAACAGCAACTGTGACTACTGAAAAATCAAAACAATGAAAAACGACTTGTTGTATATAGCAGCACAGCATGACGAACCAGACACAATAAAAGTCAAGTGGGAGACTTCTTCTTCTTCTTCTTCTTCTTCTTCTTCTTCTTCTTCTTCTTCTTCTTCTTCTTCTTCTTCTTCTTCTACTGCTGCCTCTTCTTCTTCTTCTTCTACTGCTGCCTCTTCTTCTTCTTCTTCTTCTTCTTCTTCTTCTTCTTCTTCTTCTTCTTCTTCTTCTTCTTCTTCTTCTTCTTCTTCTTCTTCTTCTTCTTCTTCTTCTTCTTCTTCTTCTTCTTCTTCTTCTTCTCGGTATCTAGAGTTTTTCAGTGAGTGGTAACTTAATGACTTATAATTTTGATTTTTTGTTTGCCAAAGGAGACTTTGGTGGAACGATACCTGGAAACTTGGATTAATATTCTTCAAGCCATAAATGTGCTGGGCCATCGTGTGGGAGGACCATGGGACAATACCAGAAACTGTCAAGAAAATTGTAAATTACAGAAAGGAATGCTAAAATTACAGTTATTTTCCCTTCCTTTTGGCATTAATTGCCTTATCCTTTGTTGCAATGCAGACTTAACACAGGAAAAGTATAAGCTTTTCAGCCGTCTACTCTATGCAGAATACATCAGTTTACTGGCAGTCTTTCTTCACTGGTATATTACCATTTTAGAGCTCTACGTCCACTCTGGGGAATACACACACACAGACCCACATATACACACATACACACACGCACCGATACACACACTCACAAAACACACATGCAGACAAACACACACGCACATAGCTTGTGCATGTGGCGCGACGTGGGCAACCTACAGACGGGTGTGATTACATCGACTTGAGTAAATGAAGCTCCTTACTCTGAGCAGTAATGACTTATTTATTTAGTCAAAGGGTCTACCAAGAGAGATGATCTGCAGAAGATTGGTTCCATTCCAACCCCCCTACCCTCGCTCCCCCCCCCCCCCCCCCCCTCTCTCTCTCTCTCTCTCTCTCTCTCTCTCTCTCTCTCTCTCTCTCTCTCTCTCTCTCTCTCTCTCTCTCTCTCTCTCTCTCTCTCTCTCTCTCTCTCTCTCTCTCTCTCTCTCTCTCTCACTCCCTCTGTCTCTCTTTTCCTGTGTCCTCAGGGAGAAAGATAGAGAGAGAGAGAGAGAGAGAGAGAGAGAGAAAGAGAGAGAGAGTTATCTAGAGTGTGGCACCAGGGCGAGACAGGATAGAATGTCAAAGCCGCTCACGACAGAACCCTGGCGATCAAGGCGTAATGAGAAACATTATGCATGTACTTGATATACTTTTGGGAGGAACGCAGTGGAGTGCGGTCCCATGCAAGTTTATTTTTTTGTTATTTCTATTTTTTCCACGTATTGAGTGATGTCTGAAAGGCTGATAGGGAGAGGGGGGGGTGGGGGGGGGGGGGAGATGAGGAGAGGCCAAATAAACATAGGAAGTCTCAAAGCTCATTCTGGGGACATTTCGTCTTTGAACCACACGATACCAACAATAACCGTGTACACACATTACATAAACATTATATATGCTGTTGTGTGAGTTCACGGAGGGTGTATGTGTGTGTGTGTCTGGTATGTGTGTGTGTGTGTGTGTGTGTGTGTGTGTGTGTGTGTGTGTGTGTGTGTGTCTGTTTGCATGTGCATGTGCTTAACAGAGGCCAGGAGGTGAGGCTCGCTTCGTCGGCACTCGCCAAGTCGTGGGCCCTTTTCTGTTTCGCTTCACCCGCAACAAGGAGCCCCGACACCACAAGCGGCCCGGGAACCACGGCGCACACCTCAGTATGTGAGCTAGTAAACGTCCGCATCGGCCTCCCGTCGAAGGCAGCCCACACAGTGTGCAGACAGCAGGCCTCTTGTGTGTCACAATCATTAGCAGGGGGAGAGGGGGGGGAGGGTGTGGGGGGGGGGGGGGAAGTATTAAATTAAAACAAGACATTTGTTTTTATGAGCCAGCCCATTTATGAAGGTAATAGCATCCCCCTGTAAATGAAGGCCCCCCCTGCAGTCCGTGCCACCTGATGTTGTGTTTCCATACACTCATCAGGTTCCAGAGCAGCGCAGTGGGCTGATAAGTCCACAACGTGACCTCATCCAGGCCCGGCTGCGGCACGCGGGCCCCGGAGGTACGGCTCAGACGACCAGGGTGGCTCGGGAGACACGGAGCGGCTGAGCTGGAAGTTTGGGGGAACACCACATGTGGTGCTGAGACAAAACGCATGGTCTCATTACCCACAATATGTTCTGGTATGTACTTCATCAAATGCACTGTGTTGTATTGTGTGTGTGTGTGTGTGTGTATGTGTGTGTGTGTGTGTGTGTGTGTGTGTGTGTGTGTGTGTGTGTGTGTATGTGTGTGTGTGTGTGTGTGTGTGAGAGAGTAAGTAAAAGAGATCTGGAGAGTGCACGCATGTCTGCATAAATTTAACACACACACACACACGCACACACATACACACACACACACACACACACACACACATACACACACACGCATGCACACACAAGCACACACACACACACACACACACACACACACACACACACACACACACACACACACACACACACACACACACACACACACACACACACTCATGGGACTGATAAGTGTATGCACACACATCAATTGCCTCTGTCTCTCGCTACACGCATTTCGAAGCCCAAGGTGGGTTCCTATTTCCTCTGACATATAAATTGATTCCCTGACCACAATCCCCTAAAACAGTTTAATAGGTGGGACGCAGTGCATGGCCTGCGGGTTTCCATGTCAATCCAGTGGTAACGCAGAGACACACCCAGACATCCAGACCAGACATCACATGGGAACCCGAGGTGCTCACCTCACACGTTAAATCAATTCCAACCCGCCCGGGGTTCCAATGCGTGCGCCAACAACAAGCAGCTGAAAAAAATACTGTTCAAGAAAAAACACTACCTCTAGAACTGACTACTTCGGCGGAAAAAAAACACGCAGAACGCGAACAAGATCTGGTGCATGGGAGGCCGGGAAAATAGTGCCATTTAGAAAACCTAAATCATCCCCCTGAACTATAAATCTAGTGACCGCTCATCATTCAGCAGCGTTTTAAAAAGCCCTTAAAGAAAAACACTGGGTGAAATGAATATGCTGTCACCTCTCATTTGGGTCTGGCCCACTGGCTCTATAAGAACAGTGTTGTTCCCTGGAAAGGGCTGCTAGCTCAGGCTAGGCTCTCAGGTTTAGGGTTTACCCCCGTCCCTGCATTCTCAAGGCTTTCACTTTGAGGCCCACTTCTTCCTCCATCCCCCCATGTCTGACAGGCTGAACTCGATGTGGGCTCCTCAGCAGACTGTGAAAATCATTCATCTGTGCCTTCAGACGGTCAAATCTGGATCCAATAAAGAGGGACTGCCTATTGATCGTGTTCAGGGGAGAGAGAGAGAGAGAGAGAGAGAGAGAGAGAGAGAGAGAGAGAGAGAGAGAGAGAGAGAGAGAGAGAGAGAGAGAGAGAGAGAGAGAGAGAGAGAGAGAGAGAGAGAGAGAGAGAGAGAGAGAGAGAGAGAGAGAGAGAGAGAGAGAGAGAGAGAGAGAGAGAGAGAGAGAGAGAGAGAGAGAGAGAGAGAGAGAATGAGAAGGCAGGCAACTGTGACCACTAGAGGGCTCTCTGGTCCGCGCCTGGAGCAGTTTAGTGTGTTTAAAGACCAGAGGAATCCTGGTGGTGAACAAAGACCTTCCACAATTCTTCCTTCTCTCTGTCCAATAGACATGCTGCTGCTGCTGATGATGATGATGAATTTTGCCCTGGCACGCTAATTATTGTTCCAGGCAAAACTTGCTCAACTCACTCATCTTTTTTTTTTATAAATAGAGTGACTGTATGTGGGCTCAAGGGCAGCGGTGGCTGCTGTGATTGTACCACCTCAAGAACATCCTTAAGCTCTGCTCAAAAATAACCCTTCCGCTCTTTAGAAATTACTTCTTGTGCTCCTGGGATGGGCGAGATAAGAGTGTTTGTTTCCTACTTTGACACCGTTTGAAGTGCGCAGACGTAGGCCCACAGGGGCTAATGAATCAGAAGGCAACAATGGTTTGCCACCACCCCTCCCCCTCACCCCGCCGTCCCCCACCTGCCCCCCCCCCCCCCCCCCCCCACCCCCACCCCCTTGTCTCTGGCACAAACAAATGTGTGAAACAGGAAACATGTGCGGCCACTGTTAGGAGTAACGCAGAGTAGTAACACACATCAACAGCAAACAACACAACAGCGAGCGACCGTCGTAACAGAAGAGAAGGGCCAAAGTGCCTCAGAAAACAAGAGAGAACGTGAGGGAGGGAGGGGAAGGAGAAGGAAAGAAGTGAAGGATGGAAAGGGTGGAAGGACAGCGGGAGAGTGAGAGAAGCA
>NC_044063.1:15468682-15476182 GCF_902167405.1 Gadus morhua
ATAGTATATAATCCATTGGTCAGAGTTCATTGGGCATATTTCATAGGTCGTAGTTCATAGGTCATTAGCCCATGGTTGATAGGCAATGGTCTATAGTCCATATTCATACTTTATAGTCAATGGATTATAGTCCATAGTCTGAGGTTGAGACTGCACAATACCTTTTGAAACAGCCCATGCATTTAAATATATTGGAAATTACTGTATCCATGAAGTACACTAGACTCTAACACATTTCTCATTTTTACAAGGCATTTTACAATTAATCAAGTTTGAAATCCCAGGGAAAGCATTTATTTGGTTTAATGTAAGATTGACACCAAGAAGTAACAAATACATGAAAATAAGATCATTCAGAGAAAGATTAGTCACATCCCAATTGCCTTTAAGATGGATTACCTGCACAATGTAATGCAGTTTACTGCACACAGACCTTCAAATACATTAAGCATCGTCATAATTATTATTAAATGGTCCAACAAGCTTCTTTGTGAATAAATATAAAATATAAGCGACAATGGAGCTTATGGAAAATGCAGTTTATTTGTCATGAATTGTCATTGAACTTTAAAAAATATGAAGCTGACTAAGATAGGATGACTTAGCCTAATAGATATAAATAAATAATTAAATCAAATGGATTTGGTACTATCCCCACTTTGACAATATCTATCTTATTTATGATCCCTTGTGTATAACATTCTCAAACAAAATACATATTAAACATTCAAAGTCCAGATTTGGATTCCCCAGCTTCTGGTGCTACAGACTACAGAGCTACCGTGGAGGAGTACACTCTGAGAAGGTGATGATGGAAACCATGAAACTCCAGCAGGGCCTTGACATATGGATGGGCTCGCCTGTGGCTGATGGCACGATCTTCCCCGGCAGTTTAATGCGAAACATGAGCGCAACCAAGCCGTAGAAAGAGCCCCTGAGCAGAAAAAGGTGGTACTATGGCAGGGGAGGGGGGTAAGAGGCGCGGGACAATGTGATGATAGTGGCTTCATGCGGAGCGGCAGTGGATCTGCCTTTGAACTGGCGGGCCGGCTAATTGAAACAGCATTGTTGGGGCACCGGCCCGTGATCTGGATCGCATTCATCCCCAGTTTATTCAATTTTGACCGGCAGGGGCACGTCCAGGGCCTTTTATGGTCGGCACGGTCATAAGTCATACCCTCCCCTTTGCCCTTTGACGCGTTGCCTGGCTGTGTCCCTCGGGGCCCCATAGGTAGCACCAGAGAACCCCTCTGTGAGGCTTCAGACGGTGTGTTGAGAAGACGCAGGCGGCCTGACCCTGTCTGTCTGAGCTTCTCAAGGTACTTCTTCACGCCTTTCAACTTGGACTTGAATGTCTCCCCCCCCCCCCCCCCCCCCCCATCCCACACCCACACACACCCCTTCTCAGGCACTTGACACACCTGCATACACCCACACACACACCCCCCCACACACACACACACACACACACACACACACACACACCCACCCACCCACCCACCCACCCACACACACACACACACACACACACACACACACACACACACACACACACACACACACACACACACACACACACACACACACACACACACACACACACACACGCGTGGGCTGGCACGCACAAGATTTACGCTTAAGATCCACGGCTGACAGAGAGTTTGAACCGTGCACTTTCTAATTTAAACAAACGCAGCGGCAAGGTCACAGAATTATCATGGAGCCACAAGGTGTTTCAGACGGCTCGCAAGTGTTGAGATTTCCACTACAGCACGAGAGAGGAGGGCCAGAGAGAAAGAAAAGAAAAGTGAGGGAGGGAGAATACTCAAAGGAGAGAGGGAGAGAGAGAGAGAGAAAACGAGAGGATAGAGACGAAGATCAAACAAATAAGAAGAATAAAGCGTTACGAAAATAGAACGACAAATATATGAGGAATAGGAGATTGGAGATGGAGGGGATTGCTGTTGCGTAAAACTTTTTTTATCGTGTTGCGAAATGAAAATCAATGAATAAGTAAATGACCAAATAGTTCGCATATCTGAACTGCATATCACTCCCTCCAATGGCACACGTCTATCTGCTAGGTGTAAATCTGTTGACTCACTGGGTGAAACCTCTTCTCATTTCACACATGAGTCACAGACCTTCGCCCAGACCCAAATCAGTTAACCCCTGACATGGGGGAGGCGAGGTACAGGTGCATGGGGTATTGGGGGGAAACTGATTTGAAATAAACATCTCTACAGGCTGTAGCCACAAAACACTGGGTCTGGGTTGAAATAAAGTTTGCTTTGCTACAGTGGTCTCACTGTTTGGTAGAACAGTTAGTGGAGGCTTGCAACAATAGAAGGTTATTGTACATGTTCAGCATGGGGAATTTCATAAAAGTCCCCAGACACAACCAGAAACACATGTAGCCATGCCAGTGCACAAACACTACTTTTATTTATAAATTCAATCAAAGGAAGTTCATTCATTTTTGGGGGTTGTACATATGGGAATCCCTAAAGGAGCAGGATCATAAGACTTATTATTGAAGGACATTAACTGATAGTCTGTTCCGAAGGTGCAGGCTACCAAAAATAATAGACCCATGATTAACCAAACTCACTCGTTGTAAAGCCTATCATTATTTCACACCTGCAGGGAGAAATGGGGATTTAACCTAGAGAGGTCCATAGACAATCCGTAGGCACGGATTTAAAAACCACCTCGAAATTCAAATGGATCGCCGTAATAACGAGGGAGGGACTAAAAGTGTGCATGCGATTCCTTCCTCTTTGGACTCGCTGCAAGCCAGGTACACAGCATCATTACCGACCACCGTTCAGCTGTCACACGCATCAAGAGAGCGCGTTCAGTTTGCAGGAAAACTTCTCAGAGTTGGTAAGTTCAAAGTTTTTTGTGTCCACTTAGGAATCGTACCTTAATACTGTATGACAAGAACATCAGGTGTTGTCGTAACTTATGGTCCTGCGGCGTCTCTCATCAAACATTTGGGGCTTTGAAGTTTTGACTGAGGTTTCACTGGCTTCCCGACAGGAATTCTCTCAAGGCTTGACGCACATTCCGCTACCTGTTTAAAATGTGTTTTATGTTGTATAGCAATGTCAAATAAAAAAAAAGTATGTATTTAACGTAACTTTTTCTTATTTGGTGTATATTATTGAACATGTTAACAATAAACAAATATAAATGTAATGTGAAATATGTTGTAACACGCAACATGTTAACGTTTTATTTCGATTATTGAGTGTCATTCATATTTTGATATTAATCAATGACAGGATTGACTATGGTAAGCCAATCGACTCACCATACTATTGAGACGTCAATTTATTTTTTAAGTCATTCAATCTTTTCTTTGGTTGCCATTGATGCACATCACATTTTTGCAGTTCAAGGAATCGGAATCCTTAATGTGTTAAGATGATGAGCATCTGCAGGCATTGAACGCCACTATATCTTCTATCCTCTGAATTACCAGCTGCTGCGCACCACGGCTGCGCTAAATTGCTTGGCATATGAATATGAATAAGAGACAAATTAATATGCAACTTGTCACTGCCCACATATGCCACTGCTTCGTTCTCTCAATAATCTCCCAGCTCCGTTCTCCCGTCTCCTGAAGCTGTTGCGAGTAAACAATGCTAAGAGATACGCAAAGTGAGTGGGAGGGGAGGAAGAGGAGGAGGAGGAAGGAAGGCAGATGAGAGCTAAGAAGAAACAATGTGGCATGAGGAAGAGGGAGGGAGAATGGGCGGGAAAGGAGAACAGGGGAAGCCTGCCCGGGTCTATCTGGCTGGTTTAGTTTAGTTTAAAAATACAGATCTCGACAGCACTATTTAAAGAACGCCAAAATGTAATAAAAGCAGGACTGGTCAACCCACGCACACAAGTACGCACGCACACACACACACACACACACACACACACACACACACACACACACACACACACACACACACACACACACACACACACACACACACAGACGCACACACAGAGACACACACATGCTTATACACACACTCATGTATACACACAAAACCACACTCACACACACACACACACACGCACACAGCTGTTACACACATGTCCACACACACACACACACACACACACACACACACACACACACACACACACACACACACACACACACACACACACACACACACACACACACACACACACACACACACACACACACACACCGCACACACCCACCTATCGGGGCACAGCAAGTGTAAACAGTGTGTGATAGATTGGGTGCCCGTCGCTGCCATGTCTGTTTATGTGTTGATCCCTTTGACAGGCCCTGCTCCTCAAGTCCCCCCCGCGATGAGTTACTACATGGATTCAGTTTCTGCCTACCCGCATCTTCACCCCTGTGACCGTCTGGGTGCAATGGTAAGACCTCTCTCATAAATTACCACAATGTTACAGGCTGTCCTAGCTACCTAACAGGAGGAGGGTGGTGTGTGTGTGTGTGTGTGTGTGTCTGTGTGTGCGTGTGTGTGTGTCTTGTCTTTGTCTGGGTGTGAGTGAGTGTGTGCATGTGTGGAAGGAGGGGAGAGGGTTGGCGGGTGATTCCTCGTCTCTGGATTTCATCCTCTCTCACAGGAACACATTATCAGAACATTTGGCTTGTTAATTTCACACTGTGGAAACTTTTGCAGCACTTTGTTCTTGTGTTCTTTTTCACAATTTCGGTCCAAAGTTGGGAAATGGAGCTGTGCAAAAAAAAAAAAAAGGGACATTTATATCTTAGTGAAATAATGCTAGAGTCTTTCACAACCACACTGTGTGAAAGACTTGTTAAAGTTCCCTTTAAAATAATACATTGGTTATTTCATGACCTCACACAAACCAGCCGAGTCCATTTAGAGTAACGGCGAACAGCATGTCTAACACCCGGCTAGCTGTTGTTTTCTCTCTATGTTCCCTCACCCAAGTCCTCTAACTCGGTCCAAATTGAGAGAGCCCTATGAATATAGAGCCGGGGATAGCGTAGTAGCCTGGAACATTGGGAATCCTGTCAGGTGAGCGCTTGTGAGATGAAGACGGAGAAGAGACGCCCGCAGAAATGCCTCCATTTGTATGCAGAGCGGCAGTGCATTAGGGAGAGAGACTGAGGTTACATGCAAATGGCAACCCCGTGGTTTTCATGGGGAAACACGGAGCAGGCTAGCTGCCCTGCCCCTAATTGGCTCAGGTGGTGGGCATTGCCTTTGAAATTGAGATTAGTGTATACCAGGGCAGACCTGGTCAAAAGGTGAGCCTGGGCCAATCCACTAGCTTCCTCAAATTTACATGAATTAGTGAAGAGGAGGAGGGGTGTGGGTTGGGGGGGGGGGGGGGGGGGGGCCCAGAGATCTGAGTTATATTTCTCCTTCTCCTTTTTCATGTTTAGGATTGTTGAATCTTTGTGCAATGTCGACTGAGGCTGTGAAATAAATACATGGATCCCCGGAATAAAGTGTTAACAATTTCAATATTTAAAAGGAACTAGACAATCTGCAGAATACGATCCTTTAACAATGACAATGCAATGATGTCATCTCTCTGGGGGTTGTTTAAATACCATATATGACTACGAATTCCAAGGTATTTTGATTACCAACATAGGCGTATTACAGTAAACCTTCTACTCAGTTCGGTTTATCTACTGTCTTTCACTTCACGGATTACACCTGTTCCTTTGCACTTAAGGACCCACTCCTGTACACGTTTTTAGAGTATTCTCCATTTTAACATAAATCCATCAATGGCATACGACATGTCTGCCTAGCTATCAACACAGTCTGCGATAACCCATAAATACTCCATGTGCTTCCCTCCATAACTATCTCACGTCTCCCCCTTGCCGACTGGACTGATAGCGGATGGCGACGGCCAAGGCAAACCCCCGAAAACCCCATAAATAGGGCTGCCCCCCCCCCCCCCCCCCCCCCCCCCCCCCCCCCCCTCCCAGCCCCCACAAACCGCTGGTCATGTCAGCAATCCATAAAGTTGTCTGGCTACTGATAAAAGTGGCAAGGCATTAACACAGGCCCTCTTATCAGTTTAGCAGTCCGTCTGTTAAGAGAGTCCGTTAATCAGTCAGCCCAGCCGCAAGCCAGTCAGTCTGTCTGTCTCTTTTGCTTTCTTTTTCACTCTGGGGTATTTAATGGTCAAGCACTCCTTTCTGTATGCTCCCGATGCAAGAGCATTGTTAACTAGTTATATATACCACGTAAACCGATGGTTATGTAAAATTAAGTACAATTCACTTTTCTCTCATTAAACATCCTCGAGAGGTTAAACATGAATGTCTGGCTTTCTGCATGCCCGGTATGGATGAAGTCTATAAATAGTATTCCATGTCTCCCTGGGTCATTCACCCAACCGACTTTACTCCAACTCTTTTTTGCTCCCACTTTCATAAACATCTCCCGGTTAGGCATGATTAAAAACATACACCTTAGAGTAACAGAACGAGTCAAATTAAGCTCTGGTGTCATTCCGTGAAAGAAAAAGGGACCCTGTCTTTGCATGCACATAAGTGAGTCATGATAATAACACAGGATGTCAATTATTATATTGATCCATTTCTCCCTAACTGTATGTCTCCCAGCAGAGGCAGAGTGGAGGTGTGGCTGCGGGCCTGCAGACCCACTTCCCAGGGGCGGTTCACCCCCAGAAGCCTGGGTGCCCCTCCCAGCCCACCTACCCACAAGATGTCTCCTGCCAGGAGGTGCCCAACGGACACGAGCTCTGCCTCACAGGTACGCCACAGACAGGTGAAGGTGAAGTCTCCTGACTCAGATAATCTTGTGGCTATGGTGTGTCACCCAAACATTAAAGCAGCATTCTCATAATTACCAGATGAGTCACCGCGAAAAAGCCCACTGAGCCTTCTCTGGGATGGGAAACACCTTTTGGGGCACCATGTGGAAAGCATTGTGTTTTTATTTTTTCTTTAGCGGACAAAACATATTTTCCATTCAATGACTGTGAGTAAACAAATGGAATCCCACCCACGTACATCCAGTGTTTCGCTCTGGCCAAAAAAAGGAAAAGAAAATAATGCCTAACACAAATGGGAACAGGCACACATTTTCACCCCTCATTACAGTCTTTACAGCCCACACTGTGCCTTCGTGGCCTGGGTGTTAAGGGTCTGCTGCACCGTGGATGGCCGGTAAGGTTGACCCTCAGGGCAATGCCTTTACCAGATGCCTCGCTATCCCTCTCGCTCTCCTTTGCCCCGTGCTCATCCTCCCTACCTCCTCCCCCGTGCTTTGGGGACACACAACCAAATACCCTGCATTCTTCCTGTTTTAGGTTCCCTGTTTTTCTTATTTTTCGGCCTTCTATAATGTATTTCCCTTGGTTTATTTTAAGCGGGAACATTCCTCCCAGTGCGTTTGCCTGTGTTTGACTACTGCCTCCCCCCGTCCTCAAGAGTGATGGATGCTCGCAGGCTGGGACACACGCCACAGGGGGGGGCTGGGT
>NC_044063.1:15478682-15521182 GCF_902167405.1 Gadus morhua
ACACTTCCCCCTCCAACAATAAAACAAAACAAGTAGGGAGAGACGGAAAAGCTACAGACAATTCTGGAGGCAGGGGGCTACGCCACGGCGGGCCCCCCCCCCACCCCACCACTCGTTAATGCCCCCAAACTGGGACCACTCGTTTGGACGTCCCAGCAGTGTATGGAGTTCAGCCTATTCGTCAATTGTCAGGAGTAGAACAAACAGCAATAATATCTTGAGTGTTTTCATGACCTTATGATGTTCTTTTTGTTTAAATGTTGTAATCATTCTTTCGTCATGGTGGGAGTGGTTTTGAGTCACTTCTGAATGTCACCCCACGGTGATTGGCACAGCCATGGGATCCGAGTCTGATTAACCAACTAAATATGACCATCACATTTCAACAAGTATGACATTACCTAAAAACACTGGCATTTATTATTAATAATACACCATGGGGTATTAACCATATATTCCTCTGTGATTCCCTAGGCAAGGGAGTGTTTTTTTTTTTTTTTTTTGTTACTTGAATAAAAGAATGCAATCCTCTTGTCTATAGGGGGCATCATCGCCACGATGATGCCCCACTATTGTAATTCAAGGAAGTGATAAGACGGAAGCACCACTTGTACTCGATGACAAATTGCACAGCACTTTGGTTACAGGACATGCTGTCCCTAATCGCACGCTGTCCGTAAGCGTTGATGAGGCAAGCCATGCCAGTTCATTGGGGAAGGTGGAGCTTTAACCGTTCCACGCTACCTGCTATTGTTTTAATGTTTACACTCGTTGAGTAATATCTCCTCACTTTTGACAGTGAGTCAGCCAGTTTACTCTAAATAATTAACAATGCATCCAAGTCATGTAATATAACCACAAGACAATGTTTTTAGTTCGCATGGAGAAAAATAAATGTATGCATTATGGATATAATCTATAGATACTGTTGAACAGAGCACTGCCATTAAAATAATGGGAACTGTTTTCCCCTCCCCAAGGTTTGTTTTACTGGATTTTACTACAGTAAACTGTAACTCATACCTCAAACATGTATTCTGAGGAACCAATGAAAACATAAGGCTGGCTATTTTATGACGGCAAGGTTTTTTTTCTTTCCTTTTAAGCTTTTTGGGTAGTGCCTCTTCATCTGTGAGCTCTTTAGCCTCTGAGAGAGGGAGAGGGAGAGAGGAAGGGGGGAGGGAGAGAGGAAGGGATGGAGGGAGAGAGGGAGGGATGGAGGGAGAGAGGGAGGGAGGGAGGCAGGGCAAGGAGACAGGAGGGAGGTCTGGGAGGTAGAGTAACTCAGAGGGGGTGGGGATAATTTAATTATCTGCACAATGGAGCGATGGGGGGGCACGTGGTGCCACTAATGGAAGAAGAGATGTCCTTTTTGCGAAGCTAATTGTTCAGAAAAGAGCTGTGCCTTTGTTCAGGGAGGCCTTACTGCTAACCCAGGGCACTTAACCGTATGCACACACTCAGACACACTGTCGGCCGCGCGCACATAAGGTAAAGCGCGCACGCACATACATTGAGGGAAAAAAACGGGCGTGAACGTGCACACAGAAACCCAGAAATTCATATACCCACAGACACAGACACACACACACACACACACACACACACACACACACACACACACACACACACACACACACACACACACACACACACACACACACACACACACACACACACACACACTGCAAGAGTCCCGGCTAAGCCTGTGATCTCAGCAGGAGTGTATATGTAGCCTGTGGCATGGTTTGACACAGCAGCCTCTACAGAGCTATGACTGAGCTGTTAGACAGAGGCCACAAGGACCCCACTGTTTCACTGTCTCAATGTCTACTATGTGGTTGTGTGTTTCTGTGAGAAAGTTCTGTAGGTGTATTGGATAGATTAACACGTTTGTTTTGCTGTTGATAAGTCTAAATTGCAATCCTTTTGTACACTTTTTTTTCTTTAAACAGTCTAGCTGTCTAGCGGGGCTATTATAAAACACGCTTAAACCCATTCTTTTTTTCTATTCAAACTGTCAAAAAACCCTTTTGTCACAGATTGTTTTGAGGGAAGCACTGTTAACACCAACAGATAACACCATCGAACAGCTGTAGGGATGTCTTTATGGAAAATAAATTGTCAGTTGACATAGCAGGTGTAATGCTTACATCTGTGGATTATGGCTAAGCAGACATAACAGATGTGCCAGAAAGAGAGAAAAAAACTGACAAACAAGAGATAGATAGAGAAAGTGAGAGAGAGAGAGAGAGAGAGAGAGAGAGAGAGAGAGAGAGAGAGAGAGAGAGAGAGAGAGAGAGAGAGAGAGAGAGAGAGAGAGAGAGAGAGAGAGAGAGAGAGAGAGAGAGAGAGAGAGAGAGAGAGAGAGAGAGAGAAATGGAGAGCAAAATAAACCCTTTAGATATGGGTGCTCAATGGTAGGGCTAATGTGTGAAGCCAGCTAACTGTCAAAACCATGGCAACAGCATATGCCAGGTGAGGCAAAGACATGAGGAACTGAATCTCACATGTTGCCTGAAAGGGGTCATTGCTGCTGGAACAGACTTGTACAACATAGGGGCTTTTCTGTTATAAGAAACACTCGAAAATCCATTGTCCAAAAAAGGAAAAGCCAGTTTGATCTGGAACAATCGTTTTTATTGTGTTTTCTGCCATACAAAACTTTGAGAATAGACGTTAGTACCACGATTGAACTCAAGATATATATTGTTTGAATGATCTGCCGTCATGAAAGGCCAAAGCAAAGAATGCATTCATGCATGCACAACTAGTACTGAGATGTCTGGCAAATGTTAGAGGATATTATCTTCCTATGGAATTCTGACCCAAAGCCTTTTCTCAAAGAGCTGTTTACATCATTATGATATGTTATCAAGGCATCTACAAGCTCCTAACTGAGAGATGAAACAAAAATATGGGCCTACATGCGGAAGCCGCATACAGTTATATGGGTTTTACGCCCAGAAATCACTGTGAGTGTGAAACCCCAAGTATTTAAAGTGCCGTCCCCTTGGACTGCCAGTACTGGACATTAGTCAGCAACACCATTTAACGCCTAATGACCACCCCCAGGGCAACAAAGAGCCTGGGCTGTCCTCTCTGGAACAGCTATACAGCAGTACTTCATTAACACACAACAAAGAGGGCCAGTGAGAGGGTGAGGGAGAGGCTGACTGACAGACTTACGGACAGAGATAGACTCAGGGACGGCTCAAACAACAGCCCTTCACTTCTTCTACTTCCATTAGCCAGTCTGTCCGTCTGTGTCCGTCTGTGTGTCTGTGTGTCTGTCTGTCTGACAAACACACAGTACAGCGCAGCCCCCCCATCAACCACAGCACCCACCCGCACTCTCCTCGCAGAATCTTCCTCCGACGCCCCAATCTAGACGGTGAAACCCGAGCATGGCT
Organism: Gadus morhua; assembly: GCF_902167405.1. Classification (NCBI taxonomy): domain Eukaryota; kingdom Metazoa; phylum Chordata; class Actinopteri; order Gadiformes; family Gadidae; genus Gadus; species Gadus morhua. The sequence continues at coordinate 15,482,096 of NC_044063.1, forward strand.
GCTAATGGAGCCGCTGCAGGGCTGCTGGTTTGACGATCCATACGTGATCAATATCCCATGCTTCCAGGCCTCCATCCAGACGTCCCGCTTGGAAGTACATGCGCACATGCACAAGTATCTTACAGACTTAACAGAGACATGAACCGTATTGACTTTCCCTAACCGGGTTACTTTGAATGGAGGTGGAGCCATGGAAAAAAAAAAAACATCAACAATGTGGTTTTTCATTTATGGTTATTCCCTTTTAGACATTAGAATATGCAGTGATAGTGTAAAATAAAATCTAGGCTATATCATGTGTGCTGATTATTCCTGCGATACTACATTAGAGCAAGACCCAAAGTCTAAACAAGGCAAGCATATATGAACAGCCTGTTAGACCACGGGCATATTGAATTACGATTGATTTGGGTAGGGTGACAGAAATCATTATTGGTTTTGTGAATACATTGTATATGCCAATGTACCTGCAAGGTAGTTCTGTGGGGCAGAAGACATTAAGTATTTTATTGATCAGTATAAGCCAGGCTGAACAGGAAATACTTGGGAGGTGTTTATTGGGCAGACTTGCAAGTTACGAGCACGCGTAGACATGCTGAATTGGACACAGACGACCCCCCTTTAGCTGCGAAGGATTATTTCTCTTAACCAAAGAACAAGCACACCAAATCAAAGCAATGCATTCAAGATCGTTGGATGTTGTATGCGGTTTTATTTCGTTCAGTGCGAGAGGATGGTCCCATTTGAATACGAATATTTCAAACATTGTTGTACCATCATTTATCTAAAATAAAATAAATATAAAATAGCCTAATTCTAGGGAAGAATGAGATGATCGTCTCTGATGACGTTTAGGCACACGCTCAGTGGTTCTTTTCTCAGGGGCAAGGGGAGGTAATTGAATTGTGAATCACTCGCGGGTCCGTAACGCCGCCCCTGTGATGTCGTACTACAGCGAAAGGAACAGCCTCCTCCCAGAGCTCAGAAACGCCCAAACCAACATAAGGAAGAAATGAGTGCCTGAGAGAGAAAGAAAGGGGACAGGGAGAGCGTGTGCTTGTAACCGGGAGACAGATCCATTGAAGTTCAGTTGTTCGCGATAGTGTTGCATTCCGGGGGGTAAAGAACCAGTGAGAGAGAAGAGAGAACAGAGCAGTTTCAGTTATTGGGCGATAAAGGACAACGTTTCTCTCAGATTGTTTTGGAGACATCCACATAACAATACAGGGACGCGGCGTTATTACCCTGATCTGATGGTCATGACGGCAGCTGTCGATATGAAACCGACATTAACTATCATAAAGGCTGAAAAAATGGACGGTAAGTCGCCTCATCCAACCAGAGTAATAGGGCTAGATACTTCTGTTTCTTTTTCATTGTATTGCTTCTAACCGGCCGCTCCTCTAACTTTATAGTTGACTGTTACCGCTTGATTGTATGACTTCATGTTGGTTGGGACGTTCAGATGCGAACAGCCTACTTAACGTCCTTATTAAATTGCTATCATAAGACCCGCACGCATGACTTGAGTAAATGTTAATATCCTAGACTGACTTTGCCCGAATGCATTGTGTGATGGCATTACTGATATCGATTATTATAGTTGCCAGTATGGGTCGGGTTAGCTCAGGAGGTAGAGCAGTTGTGTTGAAACCGAAAGGTTGGTAGTTCGATCCCCAGTTCCCCCTAGCTGAGTATTGATGTGTCCCTGAGCAAGAAACTTAACCCTAACTGCTCCTGACGAGCGCCTGACGAGCCTTGCATGGTTGACTCTGCCATGTGTGTGAATGATTGTATTAACTGATGTAAGGGCAGGGTTTGGGAGTGCAACATGAATGCATCGTGAACATTTGGATAAATGAAATAACTATACTGAGTTTACTTCAACAGTTGCCATGATTCATAACATGAACAAATACTGTGCTATGCAAGTGTTTTTTATAGCCTAATATAAAGTAAGACATGACAAACATTAACTGATGTCATTGCATGTTATGCAAAATTAATATTTTCTTTTGGGTAAACACACACGCACACGCACACACACACACACACACACACACACACACACACACACACACACACACACACACACACACACACACACACTTCCTCTCCTTGTGCGGTGGTGTCGGCAGGGTTTTAAGTGGGCGGGTAGGCAGGTCAAGGTGATGAGTCTGCAGTGCTGATGCTTGCCCCTGCTGCCTGGGACCCTTTGAGGGCTACAGGGATAGTCCAATGCCATGGAGATGAATATCCATTCATTTTTTGTCTATTATAAGTTAACATATATTCATATCCCTCCTTTTATCTCTCTCATTACTCTAAATACCACTGGGCCCATACACTTGCATCTCTGATTGTGTTTGGGCAGCCGGTGGCAAAACATGAATATGTCAATGCTTTTAATAGGCCTACACTTAACAGACTCATATAACCCTTTGTCCTTTGACAACCCCTGGTTGTGAAAGAACAAGCGAGTACAACTATAAAAGTTCCATTAAAAATTGCTGATTACTGTAGAATGGATTGCCATCTTGCAAAACGTCTTTGGCTCATGTTTTGTGTTCTTGGGTCACGCAGCGATTGGCAAGAAAAATTTCACATGATTAACACAAACATGCTTTTCTTATTGCTCCTATAGAGATATAGGGGCTGATGAACGGAGTCAATTTTGGACTACACAATATCCTAGTCATGCAAAGCATAACATTGAAGCGGGTTGGCTACTCTTTGCTGTACTATCTACTGAAGCGGTTAAGGGGCTCTGGTCCCAGAATGCATTTGATAACGTCTTGATTGTGAAAGCAGCCCTACTCCCTCTAGACGGGGCTACTTGGCTTTACAGCAAACATGCAGCTTGAGAATGGTGGGATACCGGTGCCAGGAGGCTCCAGTAGTCAGTTTTCAGTCATTCAAACTGTATTGTTTGCTTTTCTTTGCGTGGGGGTGACAAAGGCTAGTGTAGTTAGTGTCGACTTACCAAAGTCTTTATTCTCTCTCCAACTGAGGTTATTCCTGTTAAAACACTTGCACACCATCCAGTTCAGAGGTGACACCAAAACATGGCTCCTAACATTCCAGGCGTGAATTGAGTTATTTTTTTGTTGCATTTTACAGTAACACACACGCGTGCACACACACACACACACACACACACACACACACACACACACACACACACACACACACACACACACACACACACACACACACACACACACACACACACACACACACACACACACATACATTCATTCTCCCTTCCACACATTATCAATCTCCCATGCTACATGTCATGGAAGACTATAGTACATTAGGTGAGATGCTGCAGTAAAAACACCCTCTTCACTGAAGCAAGTGATTAGGAAGACGTCCCCATGAGTTGCTTAAGCAGCCTATCAATGACGGTTCTCTTTATTTAGTGGCTTATTGGGATAGTTGGAATGAAAAAACTCATCTAACTGTCTATCAATCTAGTGCTGCAGTAGCTCCTTCTGTTTTTCTTTTTACAATGCTTTAAAGTACAAATGCTTTCCTCTGCCCAAGGTTTTCCTGTTTTTCGATTAATTTCACTCTTGTTAGGGCCAAAGGTCAGAGTTGAGTGACTGACAGGAATGCTAGTGAGCATACTTTGCTGGGGTGGACTAAGACAAGCAAGGAGTCAGCGAGAGGGTGAAGATGAGGGGGCGGTTGACTTTCATCTGATTAAAATACACTTTTGCTTTCATAACTGGCATACCTGAGGCCTTAGCCAAGAACCTTTGCATGGCAGCCACCGGCACACTGCACCCTCTCCGCATGACGCTCCAAGCACTCAGTTGCAGTGGTGGTCCTAAGTTGGCAGGTTATTGCAAGGTGTAGCTTCTCAAAGTTTCTATCAGGTCCAGGGTTGTTGCATACGCTTAAGCTTTTGGCTCTGGTTTGATGTGTCAGCACCCCCCCCCCCCCCCACCCAATCCCGTAACACCATGTAATGTATGCCAGTGTTTGAGTGTACATGGCTGCCCCAGCAGCTGTGCAAACAACATCCAAGCTAGCCTGCCTCTTGTGATGTGTGGCTGATGGGCTGGTCACCCAAACAGTTCTATTTGGGTTTTTCATATGATGTGTGACCTCGGGTGAATCGAGAACGTTGCAGTTCTCTAAAACTTGACTCTTGTTCAGCCGAGGCTGTGAAATGCCCAGATCCATCTATCATGTATATGGTGTCTTCTCTTGACTTGTGTGAATGTTTGGTAGTAACCCAGAGGGCAATGCCCGTTTTCTCAATGGATTCCACAGTGACATACATCTTCTCTTCGGGCCGGCGGTTCTTCTGGGTGTAACGGCGCCAAAGTAGAATTTGAGGTCTGTGCGTGTCCACAATGACCTTGCCTTGTCTTCTCCTGGGCTACTTGATGATGTCACGCTGTCACTTCAAATGGGTTATCTGATCCTTACCAGCCAGCTGAAATTTCATTCACTTTACCGCATTCATTCATTCATTCATTCATTCATTCATTCATTCACACTATTACCATGGGATGGATGAGCGGAAAGGCACTTTGTTCCCTGGGTCCTCTTCTGGATGCCTCTCCGGTGACTGCACGCCTTCATTCTGCCTCGCAGAGCGGCGTCATAAAACGAGGCGTGTAAGCACCAGATACAATGGTGTGCCTAATGGTAAACATATGGAGCAGGAGAGCTTTGAGGTGTGGCCCATGTGATGCTCTTTTCAGCTCCAACTGTTTAAGAGAAAAAGTACTTGAATGGAAAACAACCCTTCATGAATTGAAAAGGAAATGTAGTATTTTGTGTGGGATTGATTATTATATATTTTTGTATGTTAAATAGGAGCAATCTGAAGAGGACTATTTTTATTTATTTAATGTTTTGCTCTTAGAAGTTTCTTATTGATAAGGAACAGCAAACAATCGCAGTTAAAGGGGAAACAAAAAGTAATCCACGGTTCGCCAAACATCCATCTCTACTTTATCTCTTAAGTAGACACGTCCTAAAACATTTACCCCACTCACTATTTCCAGACTAATATTTCATTCTAGCCCTTTTTTTTCCACTCTTTCCCTCCTTTATATCCTGTCTTTTGTATTTTTAGCCCAGTCTGTTCTCCTCCCGTCAACCTTGATCCTTGATGCGGTCTCTTCCTGATGCGTGTAGTTTTTGATCAACATAACTCACTCCCTGCTTGTAATCAATGAGTCACGAGAGCAGGCGTCTGCTACCTCTACCACGCGCCACTGGCTGTCTTGGGCTTTCTCTCCCAATGACTGCCCAGGCCGCTGAACTCATTTATTCTTCCTCCCACTCAGAACCTCCCGCCCTAATTCTCCCCATGTTCTGTCCGTCGTTGAGTCCGAACACGCGCCACGCTGCTTTGAAACGTCTCTATAGCCCCCGATGCAGATTAGCCCCTGCCTGCATGGTGTGCAGCACAATTACTATTTTAGTCAGTTTGTTTTGGTGGTTGCTAATGTTTTACGGTTCCACATGTGGTGACAGAGCTCTCTAATCTTGGGAAGAAATAAATGGATGGAAACATCTAAGACATCACTTACGTTTCCATAACTTTTAGGATGATTAACAATGGCTGTTCCACCTTGTTCTGGTGGGATCATCCATGGTCCTTCTGCGACGGGAGCCATGCAAGGCCTCTTCCTTTTTCTGCAGCTGCTGCTGCTGCTGTCTTTACGATCAACATGTATCATATCTTAATGCTACTTTCATGATGAGTTGATACAAAACCACTTCCATAGCCTGTGTACATATCTCAAATCCTGTCACATCTAAATTGAGATACCTGGTGGATTGTCTCCCAGGGCGAAGAACAAGGGAAGAATGGTCTTCTGAGCTCGAGGAGGGAGGCTCTAGCATGTTGATACAGCACACACAGTGGCACCCTCATGACGTGCTGGTCCTGTAATATAAAGTGAAATGGGAGTCTTATGCTTTCTAGCCTCCCTAAGGGAGGATGAGGGTAGGAGCAAATTCTCCTAAGTTTAGGGCTAGTCAAATTGAAGCTACGGGTGTTGGTTGAGAAACTGTGTTCCTTAACTTTTCCTGGACTCTGTTTAAGAGACATGAATCGTCTGCTGCAGGCCAAGAGGCTGAGCGGCTATGGAGAGTCGACTCTGACACCATTCCTGAACCACCGTATTGTTGGCGGAACACAGTCTTCTGCCTGCTCCCCATAATTGCCCATTAGAGAGACTTTACTTGCTGTCCCAGACTCGTGTTTGTTTTTATGGGATCCTGAAGGCAAGGATGACAAAATGTTGAGTAAATGAGCAGGAATTTTACGAGAGCCTGATTTCTCTTGTGTCATGAACAGTCACATGCTAACCAGCTCTTTTCTATCCCCCTAAAGACCAGACAGCCTTTGATGGAGTGAGTCACAACTATTCTTTGTGCGTATGCTCGTGTGTGTGTGTGTGTGTGTGTGTGTGTGTGTGTGTGTGTGTGTGTGTGTGTGTGTGTGTGTGTGTGTGTGTGTGTGTGTGTGTGTGTGTGTGTGAGAATTGGCACACTGTGAAATCTCCCATCTCCTGTTGCTTAACAACTAAGTTGTATTTTTCCACAGTTATCAATTTAGAGTCACATCTTCTGATCTGAACAAAGCGGTGGACTAATTCCACAGCATGAAAAAAACATGCACCCATCTACATCAAGATAAAGAAGCAGGGCCTGAAAGCATGGTTACCAGATGTTTGATGTTTTTTCATGCCTCATTCTGCCATGAGGCCATCTAGCTTCACAAACGGAGTGCACCCTAGCGCTTAAAATAGATGGCCAATTAATCATCTCGAGCTTCAACTATTTCACCACTTGGACCACAACTGCTTTTGGGTCCCGTTTGAGGGACAATTCGAGGCCACGGAGAAGCACGACGGTGGCTGTAAAACGGGGCTGGAGCTTTTGGCACGTAACCCTTCTGGGCTTAATGGAATTCATCAATTGTGTATCTGGGGCCCAGGGCTTGCCCTGCAACAAATGTTGAGTGTTCAGATCTGTTGTATACATATATAATTAGATTTAGAGATTTCCAGTCACTTACAGTAAGCTACCATGAAAGGAACGGTCACATGATGTACTTTCTGTGAATGTGTGTGGGAAAACTCGAACATAAAATATGTCTCCGGAATGTTGCAGTTTGGACAGAGAGGAGGCAGTCCCCATATTTTGTGGGGAAAAATGCAATAGTAAGTGTAAACTGTTTGTCAGGATTGTCGTGTGTTTGGTCTAATTGCTAAACAACTCCACCAGCGCGTACCCCATCTGTTTACAGCAGGAGAGGAGCGTGTGAGGGCAGCTTGCACACACACTGTGAAGGTCAAACGCCACCTGCACCCTGTGACAGGTCAACCTTAAAGGCACCCAGTGCAACTTTCGAGGCTTAAAAATAAACATTCAATTTCTAGTCTTTTTTACACATAGTAAGTTTCAATAACTCCATACCATTACATACCGACATTCAAGCAGCAAAGATGAGACGTCGTTGTGTGGTGAGAACTGATAGAAAATCGATAACAACAACAATGCCGCCATTTTCTTTATTTTTTGTAACCTACAATAAATAAAGCAGGCTTCCAGTCAATGGAAAAATGGCTTCTCCCCACCGGCGATTGTTGTTGTTTACGATTTTCTATCAGTTCTCACCACACAGCGACGTATCATCTTTGCTCCTTGAATGTCGATATGTAATGGTATGGAGTTATTGAAACTTACTACGTGTAAAAAAGACTAGAAATTGAATGTTTATTTTTCATTGAATGTTTACATAAAGTTGCACTGGGTGCCTTTAAACCTTTTTGTACAAAAGGGACATTTAAAGTGGTACCTCTACAATTATACAAATCACTATATATGCCGAATGAGATAACAAAATGGTGATGGAGCCTATGGCCCACTGATGAAAGTACTTGTCATTTATGAATGTTACGAAATGGGTGTCGGTGGTGACACTTTTTGTATTTCTGGGAAACATTACCACTTATCGCCAAAGGTGTCGCCAAAAACAATAAAACAGATATTTCTAAGATTACTAAATTAAAGACTTAAAATTACAGATAAAGCCTTTTAAAAGTCTGTTTAAAGACTCTGGGTTCACTATGTTGCACACAACTTTGATTTTACTTTTTTGGAAATGCATACCCAAATGTGGGTTGCAAAATGTTAATGTTGCATAAAGGTCATTGCATAATGGATGATTGAGCAACCATTACGGTTGCACATTTGATTTGCTTCAAGACGTCTTTCTAGTATTTTCAAGGAAATATTTGTAACCTTTTTTAACCGTTGAAACTCCTCTGTCAAAAGAGTGGAGTTATACTTCAAAAAAAGGTTCAACTATTTTAATAGAAGGGCATTTCCAAGAAATGGGGATCAGATAAATACTTTGTGACATTGGTGTAGGTGTAGGAGCTCACATCGAAGCCAGGGATGGGGCCTAATGCGAACAGACTTTGGCATAAACAATATAGAGGAGTTAATGCACTTTCCCATCATAACCTAATGTGATTTCAGAGATGGATAGAGGGAGGGAAAGAAAGCAACAAAAAAAAATGGCTCTGCGGCATTAGTCTCACTTACTGTCTACTTCAGTAGCCTCTGTGTCTGTAGTGGTGATCCTGGAGAAGATTTTATTTTCTTGGCCAAAGCTGGTCTGTCAGCAGTAGTAGCCTACCCCTACACAACCTCTTACATGACCACAGGCTTTATGCTCGGAGGGGTCGGCCAAGCAGCCGTGGTGAAGGCCTAAGAATAGAGACTCCGTCCCAGCACTGCTGGATGACTGGATATCCAGCCCATTGTGTGCCTTCAGGTCGTCTCTCTTAGTCGGCCACTGGGCTGACTCCGGTTTGACCATTCTGGTTTGAGAATCCACCACTACAACCCCACCACCACCACCACCACCACCACCAACAGCTCCACTCCTGCTATTCCTGGCTCCAGGCTTCCAACATGGAAATCTAAATGTTGCCAGGGGCTGTCCGAACAAATGCCCCTCTCAAAACCAGACTAGCTCTCTTTCCTCCACTGTGTCCTTCTTTTTGCTACCCCCCCACCCCCCCCCACACCCCCCGCAACCAGTTTATCACCGTGTGGCGCTGAATGGTCTCCCTTCATGTTGGGAGAGTTTATGACCCCGCGTTCGCAGACTGGGTGGGGGAGGGGGGGGGGGGAGGTGGGGCTGTTGGATGGGAATCTCCATCAAAGGTTCTCTCAGACACTACAGTCACCTCTGCTTGTTTTGGGGTGCACTGGTCATGTTCAAAAGAGCCAATTATAACCCACTAGTGGTTAGCGTACCCCCCCCCCCGATTACATCTTGGTGTGTGTGCGGTACCTTTTTAAAAGGACCCCAAAATACTTAACTCACCTTACTTCCCTACAGGAAGGGGCAACTTCACCTCAGGAAACGGACTCTTCCATTGATAAATACAAGCCCTCAGTCCTACGTGGAATGTGTGTGGAGAGGGGGACAGGTTGTAAAATGAGCTGGTATTTGGCTATAAATAGGCCAGCTCTTTATGAAAAAGTAAGTTTCACTTTTAGATATTCAGCATTGAATAGTGCCATTGATGTGTCCTTAATTTTTTCCCCCCAAGTAGCCCTAGTTTTTTTTTCAAACTCACACGGTCTATACACTCTGTTGACTATTTTTAGTTTTAGACAGGACGATAGAAAGCATATTGTCCATTATTGGTAGGGGCTATGTTGCCACTGCTAGTTGTATCATTGCATCATTCATGCTGATTGAAGGAGGTGGCGCCCTTTTTGACTTCATGAATGAACAGGGTCTCTGGCAGAGTCGGGCGGATGGCACCAGTCCCACTGTGATGTCACGCCATGGGGATGATGAGGAGAAGGGAGAGAGAGGAAGAGAGAGAGAGAGGGAGAGAGAACAGCTCGATGAAAACTTCCCATTCATCGCTCTATATCTCTCCCCCTCCCTCCCTTCCTCCCTCTCAAATGTCTTGCTCCTTGCTTTCCGCTGCTCAGCCTCTCCAGCACTCTCATCCTGTGATGGGATCGTATTACATGCCGATGAGTCATCCATCCCCCCTCTGTATTCGTTCACCCCTCACCCAACCCACTACTTTACCTTGTTGTGCTCCACCCAACGCATGCTGTCCCATCACCCCCCACGTTGCTACGGACCTCTGCCCCAACCGCAAAAAATCCCAATTTCACGCCCTCGCTCTGGCTCGCAGGCAAAGCAGACTAGCTGGCCTTGTTCATGTGTGTGTCTGTGTCTTTGTGTCAGTGTCAGTCTTAATGGCTTGTTCATGGACGCCCTGGCTGGAGCTAGCTATGCTATTCACCCCAGGACTGGTGGAGGTGTAATGGGCAGGGCACAAAGGCCTGGTCATATTTCAGAAAGTTGACATCCCAATTGGATTCAATAAGATTCATGAGGAAACCTCATTAAACTGACACCCACAAACAATACAAACCTTCAGGAAACACATATTTTAGTGTGGACAGAGAGAGCCAAACAAAACATAAAAAACGGTACATAGCTATAGAATACAGGCAATGCAATTACGTGCTTTGTATTGATGTAGCTATGGTATCGTCATCAGAAAGCATGCTTTTGTTGCCCAGCGGCACTAGGCTTATGTCAGTGGATATCTCCAGAGACTTGATAGCTCTCAACTCCTCTTGTCCATTACTCATAGAGTGACATCAGGGGAGTAGCCAATCAATAGCTTTTACTGGACTGCTAGGCTACACATCACTCACACTTCATGAATGCGTCTTGATGGACTTGATATTCCCACACACGCCACCTCATCATCATCTATTGGTTTATATTCTATCCAATAGTACATTCCTTGCTGAAGACATGCCTTCCAAGTTCTCTTTAATATTTGAGTTAAACAGGGCTGGAGGTCCCTCTACTCTACTCACCAACGATGCCTTTTTAAAACCAACTCCGATATGATCAATCAACTGCTCCCCCATCATGGTTATCTATTCCACTTGTTACTGATAGGATTCAGGACGGATTCAGACCATCAGAGGAATACGATCCTGTTGGTTTGTAACATGCACATCATGCCAGTATGGTAATATTCCCTACAAGTTTACAATAAGGGACTGCTATCAGCATCATCTTCATTATCTCATGTGATGCTTGATTGAGCCTTGATGAGGTGCAAGTTTGCTATTAATGTTATTGAAATGAAACTTCAGACGTTCATACGTTCACAAGGTCACGGCATGCAGCTATAAACGCAACGATGAGGTCGTTATTTTTACCCTCTCCTCCTTCTTTCATGAGCTAAATGCCTCGGCGTCTTTCTGAAGACGGACTGATTTGGTTTCCATGTCGTCTTGGATGGCTCATGCGGATGCTAATTGCTGAAACCCCAAACGACCGTCTTAGAGCTAATAGGGTTTCACAGCCTAGAATTCCCCATCAGGACTTCAGCTGTGCCTGGATCACCAGATACACCGCTGGGCTCCCTCTATGAATGCTCTATACTAATGGATGCACACTGTACATCAGCATTTGCAGATAAGCTTTGTTTTTTTTCAATTCATTGATGAAAACGTGCCGATATAGTTCGCTTCCTTACGACATTACTTTGTGTTGTCCTGTCAATGATCATCCTTTTTTAAATCAAATCCCAAATGAAAGGAATGACTTGGTATGCCTCTGAGGCCGCGGCATTGCTCTTAGTGTTCCAGCTTCACGCGGGGCCGTATGGCGTTAAGTGACTTTGATTGTGGATTTAGTGCTGATGCCGGTTGACGTCTGAGTGGAGGCTTGAACGCTGTGACATGGCTGCTGGAAACAGACGGGAGGGAGGGAAGGAGAAGTATCGGGGGGGTGGGGATAATGGCGAGAGAGTGCAGTCATCTACCCCTCCCATAAACACACACACACACACACACACACACACACACACACACACACACACACACACACACACACACACACACACACACACACACACACACACACACACTCCCACTCTCACCACCTGATACATGTGAAGCGATCCGCCACATTTTGGCCTTCACATCAAAGCTCAGACTGTCTGAGCCCCGTCCCCATCTCGGTTTGCAACACTCAGGGTTTATTTTGGTTCTCCTTCTCTCATTCTTCTTGAGCAATGGAACATCAGTTTAAAGAGAGCCGTTGGTGAGAACAATCAGAGGGCCTCGCTGAGCATTACCGTTCAGGCCAACCTGACACGTGGGCGTGTTCTTTTGGTGGCTGTCACGTGCACAAAGGATGGTTATTTTAGGTTGAGTTTCTGATGAGTTGACTGTTACACACACACGCACTGCACACACACACCGGCCACAGACTTCCTTCGGGTCTTCCAACCCATCTTTATATCTAAACATAGCGAATAAGCATACTACTGAACGCCCGCTGTTCTGATATACGATGCCAGGTGAAGCAAAAGGACCTGAGTAGGCACGAACGGCACGTCAGACTTGTTGTTGGTCGTGTCGTCAAACCGCAGAGCGGCAAAAGGCATGTTGTCGGATCCCTGTTTAGGCTGCCGGCGAGAAAGGGGGGAGCAAAAGAAGGAACGGCCAGGGAGATATTGGTCACGTGGTCAACCCGAAAAAACACAAGAGTAGGGACAGCTGCTGTGCATTCTTAGAAGAGGTCGGGCCGTCGGGGAAGGGTGAAACACGGCGTGGTGTGTAGCTCCCACGCTGCCACTGGTCGACCTCACCGCCGTCTGCCCCCTGATGCCAGGACCTCTGTGGGGCGTGGGGGGGACGGGGGGGGGGGGGGACGGGGGGGACACACAAGGGCTGCTGCTGCTAGAGCAGTGGTGAGCCCTGGGCTTCCTTATCACGAGCTTGTCGGCTAGTCGCTGATGCCTTTTCTTTTTTGGGATGTCCCTATTTAATTGATTTTGTATTGATTTAATTAGGTTACTTTTTTCATGCAGTGCATTAGAGTGCAGGGCCTGACACTGAATTCGAATCGGTCTAAGCAGGGTATCAGTCTTTAAGGGTATCAGTCTAAGCCGTTTCAGTCTTTAAGGGTATCAGTCTAAGGGTTTCAGTTTTTAAGGGTATCAGTCTAAGGGTTTCAGTGGGTATCAATCTAAGGGTTTTAGTCTTTAAGGGTATCAATCTGAGGGTTTCAGTCTTTAAGGGTATCAGTCTAAGGGTTTCAGTCTTGGCTGCCTTCTGAGGGCCAAGTGGGCCCTGTCATAGGATCACGCTAAAAACATTGTGACGTGAGCGGATCAACGCGATCGCTTTTCATGCAATTGAATGAAGCAAGCAATCTATATATTCCTCATTTGACCAAGCAGTGGTCAGCTATTCATTTGTCAATCTATTAATTGATTCAGCTATTCTTGTGACATTGGCTAATGAGACGGGGGTCTTCCCCTACTGCCCAATCTACTCTGACTACACCCCCCCCCCCCCCCGCCCCCCAGTGTCTGGTCCCTCTAATTTCATCAGCAGCAAGCCAGCAGTCCCTGTTTAAAGTCATCAAAGGAGTGTGTGTGTGTGTGTGTGTGTGTGTGTGTGTGTGTGTGTGTGTGTGTGTGTGTGTGTGTGTGTGTGTGTGTGTGTGTGTGTGTGTGTGTGTGTGTGTGTGTGTGTGTCCCATTGAGAACAGAGAGGGCAGTGTGTCTGCCCCCCCGAGGCCCATCGGGGCACCCACCCACTCAACCACTCGTCCATCTCTCCCAGTCCACCCAATCCACAACAGCCCCCCGCTGACATCATCACCTCATCCCGTGACCCCTGGCTCCCCTAGTGTTTGGCCCCTGGTGGTAACAGTGGAGCCACTGTGTGCCCTGGCCCAACATAGCAGGGGGCGCTGGCAGAGGTCATAGTGTGGCATCTCCTGCCCCCCACCCCCCTTTTTTTTCCCACCCAGGGTGTGTGTGGTTGATGTCAAAAACGAGGTCCTATAATTTGAGCTGTTTTTCGTTTGGTTTCCCAGTATAATAGAGATGAAGGTTTAACTCGGCGCATCATGCAGAAAGTCATTTTATTGAATTTCACCTCAGTGACTGTGACTGTGTTTGGGCCTTGTGCATGTGAATGGAATGGATCCCTCAATCTGCCCGGCTGCTCTTCTAATCAATTACATCGGATGCTGACACATTGTCTGTCTAGACGGCATGTAATCAAAAAGCCCAGTTGTTGATCATGAGCAACTTTTCCTTGATTGTTTGTGTTTGTCTGTGTGTGTGTATGTGTACGTGTTTGGGTGTGTAACTGTTTTTATTACATCTTTGTATACACAGCCACATGCACTCGAAACCTCTTTTATCACTCAATTTAATGTATTCCAAAAAAAATGAATGTTTGCCATTTTCCATTACCAAGTACCCGTGATGGATCATTCGAATAATATTAGCATCAAGAAAATGACCAGTTCTATTTGTCTCTCTCTCTCTCTGACTTTGTGTGTTTTTGTTTTTCTGGTTTGGGTTGGGCAGATCTGGAGTGCGGAGATGTCCCTCTGCTAACCCCAGGAAGCAAAGAGATGATGTCTCAGGCTCTTAAGGCCACGTTTAGCGGCTTCACCAAGGAACAGCAGCGACTTGGCATTCCCAAAGGTAAGCTCGAGGGACATCTGTTTAAGTCTAAATATCTCTTTCGCTCATTCCTTCATTTAGTTCTCAATAGACAAAAATAAAACTGACGTGAATTAATAGACTTCTGTCGACTTGTCGGTTAACGTATTACGCAAGCATGACTTGGGAGGATCCATTCGAAGGCAGCAGACACCCACTCATTGCAAAATGTAGCCTTACATTACAGACGTTTAAACCGAGGCCGACAGACTGGGAGATACTGAGAACGCAGACAGACGGTGGAAGTAATGAGATGTGTCCCTAAAGTGAGGCTGACCGCAGGTCCTCCCTAAGCTGTTTAGAAATAGCATTCACTGTAGCTGTAAAACTATAAGTCATGCCTTTCGCTGTGTTTACATTTACAATGGTCTTTATGTTACCTTTGAAAGAAGTTGCATGAGTCTAAGTCATATGGTCGCTGCACACCGAAGACTTTGGGATATGTCACATCAATTGTTGTAAATTGTCCACAGCATGTTATAGAGCTTTAGAGATGGTGACCAAAGCATGTGAGCTTAAAAACTGAGTGAACATATAGGCTACAATCTGACATTTGGTGGGTAACGGCACAGTGAGTGAACACACTCCAACGACAAAGCAAGCCCACAGGTTTTGTGTCGCTTTGTGTCATTTCAGTATTGGGTGATTCATAAAGTGTTGAAGGTAAATTGACTAGGCTTGGTATGACTAGCATTGGGTTCATAACTTTCATAACATTCTTATTCTTCATCATGACGAATATTTCACCAAGGCCTCAAGTTTTAAGATGTGTGTATCCATATATGTTTCTTTATTACATTTTCTTTTTAATGAACCAGACATTCCTTCTCTGCTCCATGTGTAGATCCCAGACAGTGGACAGACAGCCATGTTGCAGAGTGGCTGACGTGGACGGTGAACGAGTTCAGCCTGAAGAACGTGGACTACCACAAGTTCCGTATGAACGGGGCCATCCTGTGCGCTCTGGGCAAGGAGCGCTTCCTGGACCTGGCCCCCGACTTTGTGGGCGACATCCTCTGGGAACATTTAGAGATGCTCCAGAAAGGTGAGCGGAGGGTTCAGTAGCACCAGGATTACTTTTTCTGGGGGCAGTTTCAGGTTCTATGGTTTGTGGACCTGTTTTTAGCATTGCTAGACGCATTGGATGATAAATACCAAGTTGCTCTACATGGTGTTATATTAGTTATTTTTGATTTGACATTCTCCTGCGGGTTTAAGGGAAGATCTCTCCAGCCGTATAGTCAACCGATGAAGAGCGCATTGTGAACAGTAACAGGAGCCATAGAGGAAAATACAATTTAGCTGTGCTCATACATATTTGATCATGTGGATGCAGTTACATATTATATCAAAATCAATGAGGTGGTCGCTTACGTGCATTCTTATTTATTTTTCACAGAGGAAACAAAGCATTTCCCTGTCATCGGTCTGTCCTCCAACTTCCAGGAATCCAGATATACCTCAGACTACTTTGTCAGTAAGTACTTTGATTTCATTAAAGCACTTGTCTTAAGAAAATCAACTCAATGCCCAAACTGCAAATGTGAATTCAAAGTTCAAGCAGAAGAAGCTAATGTAAGCCAACGGCGCCAACCTAATAGTAAGGCTATGGATCGACAGCACACTACACCATGACACTCAATACACACTCTCCCTCCCTTCGTATAGGCTATGGTATTGAGCACGCTCAGTGTGTCCCTCCATCAGAATACTCGGAGCCGGGTTTCATCACAGAGTCCTACCAGACGCTCCACCCAATCAGCTCGGAGGACTTGATCTCCCTCAAATACGAGAGCGAGTATCCCAACGTCATCCTGCGCGACGCCACCCTCAACTCCCTGCAGACCGAATACTTCTCCGTGAAGCAGGAAGTGGTCTCTCCTGACAACATGTGTGTGGGGCGCATCAGCCGAGGTGAGGGCTCTCTTCTAATACACACATAGGTCCGTTCATGTGCTGTTGAAGCAATGCTGTGGATGCTGCATGTAACTCGTTTAGTATGCGTGTCATTCACGCTAATGGTGCAGTGTGTAGGAATTAGGGGCACCTTGTGGTGAGGTTGCAGATTGAAAGGGGCCGAGGGGGAATACCCCCCCCCCAGTTTGCTTTTGCCTCACAACGAGGTAGGGGAAGTTTTGCGGGCCTGTACTGGCCTATAAGGTGCTAGTATGTAGTTACAAAATGATGTCAACCTCTCAGCGGCATCTAGTAGCCAAGTTTCAAGTGATGTGGTTCGTCATAGATTGATAAATTGTATTTAGTTGTTTAGTCTATGAAACTATAGTCAATGGCTTAAAGTAAGATAGGGATTGATATGGCTATTGTAGAAACATGGCTGTGCAAACTTGCTACCACCGTGAAACTTCCTATGTACATATAAAATCGTATACACTAATAAAACATACGCATAAAACTGCCAAGTCCCCTACGTTAAATGTCACTCAGTTATACACGATGCGATTATTGTTTGGTGTTACGAGTTAGCCAAAATATTCTCAATGCTTGCCTGTGTGCATCTCTGCTTCAGTCTGTAGGCTGGTTTATGTGCATTCACATGCACATCCCCTGTGCAAACCAAGGCTGCTGATTTTATCAAAATATTGGATTAGCTATCACTTTTGGTGTGATAAGAAAAAAACTAAAACATGGTTGCCTTGTGGTTCCCACCGCATGCACTCTAGCTTGCATTAGCAAAACGAAAAAGAACACCATTGTTTACGTCAGATAGAGAAAAGCCACAGTGTGTTCACTTCTTGGGTTGTGCTCTCTTGGTGGTGTAACCTCAGCAAGACGTTGTGAGCGTGTCCTCATGAGATGCTGGCAGTCTGCTCTGCCAAACGCATAGCATTGTTTGCTTTCCCACTAAGGGCTTTAAAGAGGAATTAGGAGCAAGGTTTACATTAATAACCATAAGGCTGGAATTTTTCTGCCCCTCCAATCCCACAGCTGAGCAAATGAACGGAGAGTATCATGTTGTCGTAGCATGCACGACTCCTAACAACGCACTCAGCCTTAGGACAAGTATTCACGATGACCAATGGCTGTGAACTGTTCATCCCGACTCATTTTATGATTTGGGACTTGTTGTGTTTCTCAGAACGTGGGAAAGTATTTGTAGTTCTGCTTGATGCCCACATCTGGCATCCATTTAGGTAATTGAAGATCACTCTATTATCTGCAATTCATTAATGACACTCAATTGAAAGACTGGCCTTATCTTTCCCAAGGCCCTGAAATAGCTGGGCCCTTTGAGAGATTGTCCTGCATTTAGATGCAAGAGTCAAACGGCAGCTGTGGCAAAAAATGAAGTGTCGTATGGTGAGAGATTTATCGAGAGCAAGCTCTTCACGGTTGTGCTACAAAGGCACATTCATTACCATGAATCTCACGTCGGCAATTCCATATCGTGCCTCAAATTTAGGCTTGACGTTTGAAATATGAAAAAGTCTCAAATCCTCCCAAATATCTATGGAAGGAAGGTACAGCAGCACAACCTTTATCCTCTTCTGACCGCCGTCCCCCCCCCCCCCCCCCCCCCCCTGCCGCTCACCCACAGGCAAGCTGGGCGGCCAGGACTCCTTCGAGAGCATCGACAGCCTGGAGAGCTGTGACCGGCTCACCCACTCCTGGAGCAGCCAGTCGTCCTTCAGCAGCCTGCAGCGGGTGCCCTCCTACGACAGCTTTGAGTCGGAGGACTACCCCAGCGCCCTGCACGGCCACAAGCCCAAGGGCACCTTCAAGGACTACGTGAGGGAGCGCTCGGAGCTCAACAAGGACAAGCCCGTCATCCCCGCCGCCGCGCTCGCCGGATACACAGGTGAGGGTCTGGCAGGTGGTGGTCGCCATGGCGACTCTTCCGGGGGTTGACTTGGATGGGGGGGGGGGGGGGCAGGAATTCGAATACAATAAGAATACATTTTGTTGTAGTGGGGTGGAGGGGAGGGTTAAGCCTTGTGGTCCCTCTTGAAGATCATTTCAAACACACATGATTTCAAAAAACAAATTATCAGGTGCGTGTCCCCACATTGACAATGTGCGCTATTTACAATGTCAATGTGTCACACACATTGTCAATGTGTCAGTGTTGTGGCGTCGACTCGACTGATGGTGTGTTTATTGAAGCTTACCTTTAGTCTGTTGGCCTTTACGCTACAACAGCTTCCACCGCATTCTCTGAACTCGACCGCCTTTATTACAAGTCAACACAACACCTTTTATTTTACTCTAGGTCGACCTGCATATAGAGCAAAACCCAACAAAGTTATGTTCGCTCTTTTTTTTTTTTCTCTGACGCCTTCATCGCTCATCACCCCCTCCTCCTCCCCCCTCCCCCTCTGTGTTATCTTCAGCCCACACCCCGACCTATTTAAAAAAAACAAAAAACAGGGTTGTCTTGGCAACATCAGCGTGCAGCAGCCGTTGCTTTTAACCGTGTGCACGAACCCGGAGTGCATATCTGTTCATCTCTCGAAGGCCTCTTTCTGCACTTCTGAAAGAGCCAAAATCTGGCACCCGCCCCCGTCCCCCACCCATTCTCAGCGTTTTCTAGGAGATGATGATTATATAAGAAAAATAAATCTGCATGGAGGAGATGATGAAGACTTAAACTATTTTCTCGTGTTCTACAATGTGCAATGAGGAAACAACCCTGTATGGATCCATTTTTGTAACTCGCCTTTCAACATCTTAAGTAAATGTACAGGGTTTCAGTATTTCTTAAGTCCCTCGACTCACCTAAGCATTCACATTCACCGACTCATAAAGTCGGTGGATGAGTAGGCTAGACCGGCTCAAGAAAGCAGGCCGCTACCCTTCTGTAACATCTAACACCACCACCACCACCACCACCACAAGAAATAATAGCTTTTAACGTGGGCCTTTAAAGATGGCTCAGCTTCCTGTAACCTGTTCTGGGGGCTGTCAGGGAGAGAGAGAGAGAGAGAATCAGAGCGACACGAATAGATAAGTGGAGCTGCTGTTGACACCTCTTGAGGTTTTGGCTAGTCATCCAAACGTATCTTCATCGCTGCTCCGGCCCAGAGATGAAACCGATTGGTTTTTGTTAGGCTTTATGTGTGTGTGTGCACATTACAGTTTATTCTTGCAGCGCTGCAGACATTTGACGGCGCTACAGCGAGCGAGCCATTCCCCTCACATTTGGTGTGGCTTGATGCTGTTGGGCCACACTATAGACTATCAATGGACAATGGGGGCTCTTGGAATATTTTTGGAAACTTTTTTTATTTGGGGGGTCGGGGGCGGAGGGGCGCATACATTCTGCACTGAGTGGCTTGTAGTCGGCCTGGGTTTGTTGGGGTGGGTTACTACCCCGGCCTGGGGTAGTAAATGGCCACTGTATCGCCCTTATGTGGGCCCACTGTTGGAGCTGCAGGCTTTCTGGAATGTTCATCAGGCCGTCTGAAAGAATCCCAGTGTTGAGGCGGCACCCCATTCAGCCACGTTGGAATGGCTTCCCCACACCATTTCCCCTTATAATGTTAATGTACCCTTTAGTAGAAACTGGGTTTTTATTTTTGAACGGAATTTGTAGCTTCAGTTAAAGAAAGAAGCGGTTGAAGAAGCGTGTGTCTTTCGGGTAGCTGCTTGTTCTCGCTGTGCGTTTTGCCACATGTGTTCTGCGTGCTGCAGCAGGTGTGGGTTCTACGCACATGTTAAAAAAAGAAAAAAAGTTTGGTTTGTGTATGTACTGAAACCCCCAAGATCAAAGGGAACCACAGAAATCTAGTGCAGGCAAAAGCGCCTTTTTTTTTTCTTCTTCTGACTTAACCTCATTTTTTCCATGACGTATTATTGGTATTTTATCTAAGGTGAAAAGTAATATCAGTTAAAGTAAATTTCACTATGTTTCCATTAACTACACTTCCAGTATAATCTCAAATGATAGTTTGTGGTTTATTTTAATACACCAAAGGAATTCAGTTGCCTGATACCACTAGTTAGTTGTTCACTGCATGGAGGAAAAAAAAGTATTTTCCATTGAGTGAAAAAGAAAGTGTACTTAAATTAAATGCTTTCATTATAGACACACACACACACACACACACACACACACACACACACACACACACACACACACACACACACACACACACACACACACACACACAGTGTGATGCAGACACACAGACACACACAGTCTCACACACGCACACACACACAGTCTGACACACACAGTCTGATACACACGCACGCACGCACGCGCGCGCGCGCACACACACACAGTCTGATACACACAAACACGCACACACACAGTCTGATACACACACAAACACGCACACACACAGTCTGATACACACACAAACACGCACGCACACACACACAGTCTGATAAACACACACAGAGTCTGACACACAGTCCAATACAAACACAAACACACACTCGGTCTGATACACACACAGTCTGACACAGACACAGTCTGACACACACACACAGCGTAACATGACGTCCTTCAAGGTCTGTTATAAAATCGCCATGCAGCGCTGCCCATTTTTATTTTGAACCCAAATGATTTCACCCGCGAGGAACGCATAGAGAAACTGAAATATTCTGTAGGCTGTTCACACGCTATGCATGACAACTGGCAAACAAAGGCCCCTTATGACTTAGATGGGACCCGATTTGTGAGGATGTCCACTCTCGGAACTGTGCTGTCTGGAAGTGTGAGACTCACTGCACTCTATGAGTCTCCTCGGATACAGGGGGAATCATGTCAGAATTAAGATGCAAAGCTGTTGGAACACAGGAACCCCTTGTTGTCTAAACTTAGACAAGCTTAAGAGCCATATGTCACATGTATATGTGTGTGTACATATATATATATATATATATATATATATATATATATATATATATATATATATATATATATATATATATATATATATATATATATATATATATAGATGTATAGATGTATATAGATGTATATATATATATATATAGATGTATAGATATACAGATATATACAGAATATATATGTTCCAGTTAGAATCCTCACCCCTTCCCTGCTATCACGCAAAGCTGCTCCAACCAGCTTGTTGCTACTGTAGTGGAACCCTGTATCAACCAACACCATCCCTGACTCCATGCCAAAGGCTTCCTACCCCCCCCATCCTAACCCCCTACCGTCTCCCCCCTGGGCTCCACAGGCAGCGGTCCCATCCAGCTGTGGCAGTTTCTCCTGGAGCTCCTGACGGACAAGTCCTGCCAGTCCTTCATCAGTTGGACGGGCGACGGCTGGGAGTTCAAGCTCTCCGACCCTGATGAGGTGAGAGGTCACACCCCCCACGGGCCATTGCCACATGCCACGCGGGAGGTCCTAAGCAGTAGGCCAGATGAGCCTGCATGTCTATCTGTCTGTTTGCCCTGTCGGTTGCATTTTATGTGTTTGTTTTACTCCTAATGTTTTGGCATCCGGTAACTGGGGGGTTTTGTTCAGTTTTCTAATGTCACCAAGGGGTTTCTAACTTTTTTTAGTCACATCATAGATGGGGTGGGATGGGATGAATAAAACCATTGTCAATCCTCCTCATTTTTAAATGTCCCATTCGTTGTTGTTCCTGAAGTTTTTGTCCAGTTATCCAACTCTGGTGCATCCCCATTGCAACATGATCATTTGACACCCAGCCAATGTCCCTCATTCATTAATTTATCGCCCGCAACTTCAGAAATACAGAACTATTCAAATCGTTTTTTTGCCACCTCCAGGTTGCCCGGAGGTGGGGCAAGAGGAAAAACAAGCCCAAGATGAACTACGAGAAGCTGAGCCGGGGCCTGCGCTACTACTACGACAAGAACATCATCCACAAGACGTCGGGCAAGCGCTACGTGTACCGCTTCGTGTGTGACTTAAAGAGCCTGCTGGGGTACAGCCCTGAAGAGCTGCACGCCATGTTGGACGTTAAGCCAGACGCTGACGAGTGAAAGCAGGCGCCGGCCAAGGTGACGAGGGAAGGAAGGAAGGAAGGAAGGAAGGAAGGACGAAAAAGAAGGAAATGTAACGTTGAGGAACATATAGGAACTGTGGACTCGAAAATGAGATTTTAAGTGTCTGTTGGAGTGGGTCATTTTGATTTAATTTTTTCGAGGGGGGGATCTCAACATTTTTTTATGACTAACTGTGGGCTTTCTCATAATAGAGCTCCCGTCCTACAGTGTTTTCCACGCAAGCACATGGCGAAAGTACAAATATTCATAATCTGGTGTGTGTGTGTGTGTGTGTGTGTGTGTGTGTGTGTGTGTGTGTGTGTGTGTGTGTGTGTGTGTGTGTGTGTGTGTGTGTGTGTGTGTGCCGGTGAGTAGGTGGTATATGCAGATGTGAACTTTGCTGTGCAAGGCCAATGCAACGCTACCTGCTAAAGTAGAGGTTTCTCTTTTACCCTCGTGTCATAGTAGCACAAGAAAATTAACGGCCAAGATAGTGCAACGGAGCTACCATTGGTTGACCGTAGTATTCCCGCTATGGAAATCTGCTATGGAAAAACAAAAGGAAGAACATGTCACATTCCCACAACGCTTCTAGTCATGCAATGACTGCAAGGGTAGAGCTCTCAGCTAGGACCAAAAAGTGTTTTTGTTTTCTATTTTCTATTGTTTGAGAAGCATTTACTTGTGCCAGTATTATATTGTAGTCAAAAAACCTTCCTATTGTGCATTTTATCGAGCATACATTGGTTCAGCTGTATTTTATATATTTTTATGTTGTAGGGGTTATTTTCTTTTACAATGAAGATGTTGCAGTGTTAACCCTTTTGAGTAATGTCCCTTTTTGTTAAAATTGTTGACAAGCAACTAAAATGAGCCGTCTTGGTTTAAAAGACTAAACTACACTGGCCTGCTAACTGTCGGCTATGGGGGCTTGTTTTTCACTCATACCAGGAGTGTTTCACACAGACGGCTGAAAAATGATCTGAAGCTTTGAAACTGACACCTCGGCAAACGCATACAGACGCCTCATTACAGGTTCATGAATACAGTGACCGAAACCGTGGCAGTTTCACAAACATCAGGTTAGCATTAGCATTAGCTGACAATCTTAAGTTGTGTGCATCTTCAGTATTCTGGCCACTAGGTGCCTAACACGCATATTAATGAGCACAATTTATCACTTCTTTCACTTCAATACTGTCCACATCATGTTCCGTGTAGCTTTGGAACCAATGTGTTCGAACATTGTTTCTAATGCTGTCAAACCACGCCATTTTATTTTTATAAAGGGTAGTTTAGGGACTGGATTTATTTCTTAAGTAGTTGGTAGTATTATTTGTATGTGGGCTTGAGGAACTGCTGTAAAGGTCTTAATGTTGAATTTAGGGCAAATGGAGAAAGTAAAAAAACTGATTGTATTTAGAATGAAACATGTATAGGGAAGTTAGAATCATCATAAGGAAGGTATCGATGTATGCTGCCAAATGTTTGCCTCGTTTGAGTTGTAAATATCACTGGTAGCAATCATCTGCAGAACAAACATAAGTATGGATCTGTATTAATACAGAGGAAGGTGTAGATATAGATGGAGATGGCAAGCGATGGAAAGAAGGCAACCGATTGCGAGATGCAAATGGAGTATGAGAGATTAATTCACTGGTTAGATATCTGAGCAAAATGGCAACATTTTTCTCAAATGTTTCTATTGGGAACAGTGGCACAACACTGGCCTTATGGGAAAAGCCAAAGTCAAGAAATATCTTCTTATGATACAAATGTTATTGTTTACAGTGGCTGACTGTTACCCATATGGATGAGAAGAGAGTTGGCGTCTGTTTGTCCAGATTGTATTTCAATGCTTTGAGACCCAACTTTTACAAACAAGCAAGAGACAAGGCAGAAATAATAACCAAAACTCACGTGAGGTCTTCAGCAATGGCTGACCGGGCGCCGTATACAAAATAACACGGGAGACCCCAAATGTTTCACTTTCCTTTTTTATATCACACGGTCTCTACTTATCATTATATTTTATTGACATAATACAAAGCACATAGCTTTAGAATGAACATAAAACACCTTTCCTGGTGTATGTATTCCAATTGATTGTAAAATAAAAAAAAAATAACAAAAAAAATGAGCTATTTACACATTTATGATATTTATTTGCCAACCAGCTTGAGCGTCCCCATTAGTCAGCATTGACATCCGAATGCTGACCTTCACTGGGTATCCTCAGCAGAGCAAGACCTAGTCTTTAACTGGGTCGGTCAAACTCTGCTGGTCGATACCATTTGTGTGCGAAGTCTTATGAAACAAACACTGTTGGCTTGAATTTTTTGTCATTTTCAGGTTATTTTAAATGTCAAAAGAATGTTTTATGCTAGAGCAAACAAAATGTATACATATTGTCTGTCGTTGTCAAAAGCCCTGGAAGCCAGTTGTTCTTCTTTCATTTTTGTTTTCCCAATAAGAAAGGAATGTGTGTACTATTGCTTTAAGGTGAATCCTTATGTAGCTTAAACAGTTAAGAATTTAAATTGAAGAATTTTTCAGGAAAAATAATGACTTAATGAGTGTTATAGATAATAGTTTATTGCACAGTTCTTTACAGTTAACCGACTTCGGCAAATATATATGAATATATATATATATATATACCAATACATTGTGTCATATGCATATCTAGGAATGGATTCAGTACACAAAGGACATTTGTTTTGGATGTTTGTTTTTGTATGTTTTAACAGTATTTCTGTATTTTTGTTAATGAGCTCATTTTTTTAATGTATTAAGTTCAGAAACATTTGAATATTTTTCAATAATTTATATTTTATAAAATACAAGAGATGCAGACAGCTGGTGCTTTCATGGGAATTTGGAAAAAAAGGTAGTACAAGACAAAAATGTAGCGTTTCTTTTCTGTTCTTTTTATTTTTTATATGTCTAGAAAATAGACCTGTCTGCTAGAGAAAAGGCTATGATGCTGGCCCATCAATGATTTCTGCTGGAAAGTTTTATAAACTGTAGCTTCTATTTCTAAAATGTACTTCATGTACTTCAAAATGTTACGTTATAAAAAATATATACGTGAACAAAGCTTTCCTAATCCTTCTATATGCATGTGCTTGTTTTGTATCATATTACTTTTACTTCACATCCACTGGAAATACCAGACATATTATGTTTTTTTCTGACAATTACTAAAAAGATAGTTTTGAAAGGCACCTACTTTGAATTTAAACACTGATAGTGTTTTCTGGCAGCAGAACGAAACTGACATTTACAGCTTTGTTCAAATAAAACACCCATAGGCATACCTTCTATCAATATTGAAAATACATCTACAAGACACCTAAGCAGTTATTTCAGGACTTAGGTAATTTGTGATCTGCTGCTTATGTATCAAATTAAGAAAGTTACAAATCATACTATAATAATCATATTTGAAAAAATATCAGCCCACCCTGCTCAGTCGAAAATGGCCAAGTTCCGCCTTTGAATCACATTTTGGGTCGAGATGTAACGAGCATGTCCCAGGCTCAGTGATAGGGTGACGTCAAGACAGAAACTGCACACTAGGGTTCATTCATGTGCTCCGAGCCCCAGGCTCATATAAATTCCACTGTAGATAGAAAACATATGAACCGTGGAACGCTGCCCTGTACAGCCCAGCTGTTTGGCCCCGATACAGCAGCACTGCGGACAAGCGGGGAGCCCTCTAGGACAAATATAGAATTTCCCAAGGAAAAATATTCAAATTAGACTTGAAAGTATTGTGGCTCAATAAAGTGCCATTAATGAAGATTGCGAGGAGTATATTAGCGTAGAATGTCACGTTTGATTTGCGTTTAATCCGATCACAGAACGTTGTGTACAATGCATAACGTGGGTTTGTACACGCAGGAACACCACTGTGCCTCACTTGTTATGAGTTTGTGGATAGATTTTATGCGTCTACTAACTTGTCGCTGTGAACCTGTACACAAAAAACATTAACCCATGTACAACCCTTTGCTGGTTTGTGCACATCAAACATAAACACACACGCATAAACACAGACACAAACAGACACACACACACACACACACACACACACACACACACACACACACACACACACACACACACACACACACACACACACACACACACACACACACACACACACACACAAACACACACACACACACACGCATATCTGCGCAAGTCCACCCAGTACTGCACCGAAGTGTAGCTCTGCAGGAGTCACTAGTGTTCTTGAAGGAGGTTAGACTACGGTTGTCCAGGTGTTTCGTCTCTCCCTTCACCTCTCTCCTGATGAATTCTTGGACCCAGACCAGACAAGATTTCTATGCAACAGTCTCTAAACACTCTACTACTGGACATACTGTAATCAAACGACATCTGAATCCAAGACATCGTGATACCATTCATACCTTTATGTCACCCTCCCCCGCACTGACGCACTACTCGCTGGCATACATTTCTTAAAAAAAATAAAAGTAGATAGAGGCAGCGAAGTAAAGTTTCCACAGTAAAACAGGGTGCAGATCAGAATGTGGGCAGGAGTGAATGTTACAGAACAGATGCATAGAAAGGGAAAACCGAAAAAAATGAAACTGTCGCTGTCATCTGGGAATCTCAGAGATCTGCGTTTTGTGATAACACTGAAACCCCTCTCTTGTCTGCAGTTTACAGCTCTCTTGACACTGAAGAGGGACTGGGCTCGTTTTTCAGGCTTCTAACCCAAATATTTATGCAAAGGGTCTTACCAAGCTACATCTGTCTCCTCGGGCTAATGTTAACATGGCCAGGGGAAAGACGGCCAGGGAGTTTTTAAAGATGGCTTTGTGTGACAATTAAGGTGAGGTGCGCCAACCGGGCAGTAGATGTTAAAAAGAGCTTTCTCATGTTGAGCAGGGAAAGAAGCGCCTCGGTTGGTCTACACGGCCATGGGAATCCATCTGTAACCAACACACATTTCATCAGGACTTACTGCTTTCCATCCACATCACGGATGGTTATTTTGGGTGAAACAAGTGAAGGTGCAAGCATAGCTCTCTCCGTTTAACGACTCATCTAACGGCTACCTTTATGGCTGGGGACACCAAGATGGTGGTGATTGTGGAGTGAGTAAACGCAGTCTATCCAAGCATAGCATCGGTTTCCCCTTATGCGGTTTCACTTTCTTCTTTTCTAATGTCAGTCTGTAATTGTTGCTTGATTATTAAGCACATTCTGGCTGCTAAAACCGGACACATTTCTTTGAAAATCCTTTTTTATTAATCATCAGTGATGAACATATCATGGTGATGGACAAGAATGTTTTGTCGGAATCTACAAACTCACACACAAACACACACACACACACACACTCCATTCTAGTTACCAAACCTAGTAGTTTTTTAATTCTCAAAGAAATTGACTAAATGAATGAAGATAGATTTACCCAGATTTTGTTTTTCTTTTTGTGCTTTCTCTCTGGCTCAAATCAGCTCCTTCTTCAAGGGGCAGAGGATTCTTGTGACGCACACACATCCTACTCAGTGGTTCCATTACGCAGAAAAGGACATCAAATATGACCAGCAGAGCCCCCTGGGTCTGATGGCCTCACATGCTACGGAGGGTCCATCGGGGACCTGGGGATCTGTGCGGCCTGTATGGTTCTCCATGGTTTAGAGAGGACCCGACTACAGTATATCCACTCATTGACTATAGTGGGTGGCCAGGGACTCTATTAACATTAGCTACATACACACAGTTTACATACATCTGACCCTTCCCACGGATCTGACAGAGAAAGAGAGAGAGAGAGAGAGAGAGAGAGAGAGAGAGAGAGAGAGAGAGAGAGAGAGAGAGAGAGAGAGAGAGAGAGAGGATATATATATATAAAAGATACTGCTTCTGTATGTGGCACATAGTATTATATAACTATAATATAATGTATGCATTCATACAGCTACTCTTAACACACATTTTAACACAAATGGCACAATTTTTTAGAAAAAAGTTGCAAAAGTATGACACTATTCTTCCCTCCCCCCTTCAGCCCAAACACATACTCACGCACACACACGCACACACACACACACACACACACACACACACACACACACACACACACACACACACACACACACACACACACACACACACACACACACACACACACACACACTCACTCACTCTTACAGCACTTTCTTGACGCTCAACACCGTAGCTTTTTAGTCTAGTTTCTGTGGCCTGCTCACGGTCACGGTATTGTTGTGTCTAAGACGCGGTGACCCAGAAGCTTCGGCAGGTGCGCTGACTGTTATTACCTGGGCTTATGAAGGGCACGCCCGGGCCATCCCCCTGCTTTCACTGGCAATTTGCATTTTTATTGCCATTGTCCCATCCCCGGTAAATACACCATTGACTTCCAGAGCGACCTCTGCACCTGCAAACCTCACCCTGCCAGCCCCGTCTGAAATGAGAGAGAGAGAGCGAGAGAGAGAGACGCCCGCCCTGGTCGCCGAGCGTCTGCGTGTGCGGGGGGGCAGGGAGCTCGAGGTTCGACAGTCCGACCTGGCATTCTGCTGACGGAAATGGGCTGTCCTCTCATGTTAATGTGGACTTTCCATTAGGAAAGATGATTGATTTGTGCCGCCCTGTATAGGCAATGCGTCTCTGGCACAATGCGAGGCCCAGCCCATGCTACGGCGTGGATTGGATGGCTTTGTATGCATGGGGGGTGAGGTCACCACGCCAAGAAACCCCGGACTAAATCAGCGGTGTCAATGGAAAGAGGGGTTAGCGGAGGTGAGGAGAAGGGGTCTCTGGCGGTTTGGGTCGGGATTGTGAAGAAGAAGAAGAAGAAGAAGAAGGAAGAAGGACACTGTGAAACTGGGGGGTGTCATGGAGGTGGGGGTTGAAGTAACGAAGACGGTGTGAAGAGTGTGGGAGGATGGGGAATGAAAGCAAAGATTTTATTCTTCTCCGTGAAAGGTTATCCATTCAAAGACAAGTCCGTTGAATGGTGTAGGTACAGTGCTTCAGTGGCAGAGACTCAGAAGCAGCTATGTGACTCTCTGTTTGCACAGAAGGAATATATGGAGAGCGGGGGCTGTGTGTTTGTGTGTGTGTGTGTGTGTGTGTGTGTGTGTGTGTGCGTGTGTGTGTGTGTGTGTGTGTGTGGGTGTGTGTGTGTGTGTGTGTTGGAGGGTGGGGGGGTTAAGGGGTGGGGGGTCTGAGGAGAGAACAGCTGGATTAAAACAGGCTTTGGTCACCGTCCAGTTGAACAAGCAAATGTTTTTACTTCTCTTCTACTGTGAGCCGACTGGGATTCAGCAACTTTCCCAGGACATCTGCTCCTAACACCCACGTTTCAATAGTGAGCCAATAGCAACGCTTCAATCGCCTCTCAGCCCGGTGGATACTGCTCAGTGATTGGCTGACTTAGCCAGGGCCCAGAAAGGGAAGGCTCACAGCCTGAGAATTTTCCGAAACATTTTCTTCTCCGTCTTGGCTCTCCCCAACATCTGCTTCCAATCAACATTAGTGAACAGACCCCTTGTCCTTTTCTCCGCTGTCTGGGGTACATGCGCACACATACATACGCACACACCCACACCCACCCCCCCCCCACACACACAAACACAGGCATATGTGCATATACATACAGGTGCATATGCATACATAGGCAGACAAAAACATACCAACACAAACACACATTCCAATACACACACACAAACACACACACACAAACCCTTCAGCTCTACATTTAGCGTTTGTAATTTGTGTTTGCGATTTTTTTAATCATTTATTTGATTATTATGATTATTTTAAGACCAAGATGGCTTGATATTTCAGAATAAAAAACAGCAATTCATGGAATAAAAACAAATGTTCCTTTTTTTTTGCACATGATTGCCTGAAAGCAATTTTCCCTGGTTGACCACACAACTTCACCCTCTTGTGTGGCCTCCTCCACCACCACCACCGTGACACTGCTCGCTTGGGCTTTCAAGTGCAAGTCAACAAACAGGCCCAAGCCCCCCTTATAACAACAGGTACTTTCCAAAGATATCAGAAATAAGAAGTGATTCACCGTGGCCAGCAACTGTTATGCTAGCTTCACCCCGATCCAAACATGCTATTTTTCTTACTTAAGACTGACTGTGCGGTTGGACTGTGCCAGCTGACCGCTTGCGGTTCGGGGGAGGCTAGGGGTGGTGGGGGAGGCTCAGGCGAGAGTGCAACTTCAGACCGAAAAATGGAATTGGTCAAGTGAAATGGAGGGAATTGGGATACACTCATATGTTTGACGTTGTTCCCCACACCTTAACTGTACAGGCTTTCCCACAGCCCATCCCCATCATATTTAAATGCTGAAAGAAAACCCCGCCCAGCACACCAGGCGAGGCGGCAGAGTCTGAGGCTGTGACGCCCACGTGCTAGCCAAGCACCAGTCACCCGCAGTGTTAAAACTGGTGATACCCTTCGGCTGATAGTGAGCTTCCTTCCTCGGTCGACCTTTGACCTTTAACACAGTGGGCTTCCTGGTCCTGCTTCTTGCTGAGCAAGGCCTGATTTACAGCCCAGTAGTGCTGACTGGTAAGCCTGGGTCAAAAGAGGCCAGTAAATCTACCACCCAAGGACAGATACACTCTTGTTAAACTCTGCATTGATTGTTCTCTGAATATTCATGAACTCGCGCTAGTTTGGTGTTTCGACGTATTACGATTGAAACGGTTTGCGTGCTAAGTTTTGACGTTGTTTAATTCCAATGCAGAATAGGATTTTTTTTATGCATACAAGGGTTCTAGAGAGGTCATCAAACTTCACTGCTTCATAGACACTTTGCTTCAAAAGCAAAGCTCAGGTTAGATTCTGTATTTTGGTTTTCTTGAGACGCCGCTATGAAGCAGAGTCACCACTCCATAGCAGCCTCACAAGAGTGGACGGATGGTTGGTTGAATGGATTGAACGATGGACCAAAGAAGAGAGCTGTTGCTCTTATCCCTTCAGCAGCCTCTGTGATCGCAGTCAGCTGCATGCTGGTACCTTCCTTATTCCAGAGGTTAAAGCTGTGTGGGAAAAGAGGATTTGTGTGAATCTCCGAGAGTGTTTATGTACAACGTGAATGTGTATACAGCCCATTCTGCTCCAACAACACGGTAAATATCCACAGTCAGCCTTGAGGCATAAACCATTACTGCAAGAAAAAAAAGAAAAAGTACAAAAAAGCATCAGGCTGCTGCTGGTTGGCTTTGCCAGTGAGAGGGGGCAGTTCCCAAGGGGCCCCGGGGCAGAAAGACCCCTGTGACTGGAGCAGTCCTAGTCCAGTGAAGTCATATAAACAGACAATTATGAGCAGTGGTGTAAGATAGATGTGCACACAGACAACATATGGGATTCATAAAATACAATTGATCGTATCTGGGATTCATAAAGTACATTTTATTTTATATGATTAACAGGATTCATAAATAACAATTTATCGTATCTGGGAATCATTAAGTTCATTTTATTATCCTATTATTCAGTTGTTTAATCAAGTGTTGTTCCTGTTTATTGTATTTACTTTCTCTTCCAGATGTTACGAGTCATGTAAATCACTGGATATTGAGAAAGTATCAAAGGAACAAGGTGCTCATTGGCTGGCTTAATAAT
This sequence comes from Gadus morhua, assembly GCF_902167405.1. Lineage (NCBI taxonomy): Eukaryota > Metazoa > Chordata > Actinopteri > Gadiformes > Gadidae > Gadus > Gadus morhua. Next base: position 15,514,282 of record NC_044063.1, read on the forward strand.
TTAGTTTGACTGACCGTTCTGTATCCGTGTCAACCTGTTGGTGGGAACAGTACGGACCTCAGCTATTGTGTGTGTTTGTCTGAGGACAGCAGCCTCAGCAGGAATAACAGCACTGAAATTCTGAACAGTCATTACAATTGCTTGTTGGAATTGGTCGACCCGTGCCCTATACTTTGGTGCATTTGACTGTACAAATCTGGTTCCCTATAGAGTGCACTGCTCACTGTTCAATTCCGCTGATAAGAAATATGCACATGCAAAGTTTTGCCAGCTTTTTTTTCTGACTCCTACTTGAGCAAAATTTGGAGGATAACCACTACTGCCTCCTCTCCTTGTGCAATGCAGTCCTATCACAACTGTTTTGAAAAGGAGATCATATCTCATCCAACAATTGAGAATCAACAAATAATACAGTATTCATCATAACCTTTAGATAATGTTTTTTTTTTTACAGTAGCAGCGAGGAGCCTTTTGCCTGCCAGGTCCTTGCTCTTATTTGGTGTCTTTGCACTCAGTGGCAGACGCATGGTGGTAAATCACACTGAAACCGTTCTATAGAAGCCCTGTTTACAGTTACATTTCCAATGGGAATCTATCATCTTTTGTAACGGGGTGATTGGAATTAATGGGATGCACATTTTCTTTAGACAGAGTCATCTATTCTTTCAGGACATTGGTTTAACACTACTGACTATAGTTTCAACATTTCATAAAAAAATGTTTTTAAGGTTATTTCCTGTGATTGGCAGATTGACAGTCATACATTTACTGCTACCATAACTAATGCTAGTACTGCTAATCTGAATGAATTCCCCACGCATGTAATTAGATAATACCACAAACACACACACACACACACACACACACACGCACGCACACACACACACACACACGCACGCACGCACGCACGCACGCACGCACGCACGCACGCACGCACGCACGCACGCACGCACGCACGCACGCACACCCGCACGCACGCACGCACGCACGCACGCACGCACGCACGCACGCACGCACGCACGCACACACACACACACACACACACACACACACACACACACACACACACACACACACACACACACACACACACACACCTTCCATCTGACCCACACATGAGTACCCATGACTTGCGCCTTAATAGCGTGTCCGACAAAATTAGAACAGAAAGAGGACCTTAAAATAAACGCGGCCAAGTTGCTCTCAGCTGGGTGAAAGCTGCACTCTATTTCACTCTGAAGTCATCAAACACACGCTGTGAATTTATGCCATTTGGACACTGACTCGATGAGTCACTGAAACCAACCTATTATGACAACTAGGAGAACAAAACACTTTGTAACTCCTAACTGTGTTTCCTCATCACGTAGGCTGAATAGCAACTGGGTGCTTTCATCGTTGTGTGAAACTAAAAGTAGTACCATCAAGACCGATTCAAGATCGACGCGATACAGCCATAAGACAAATAATGATAACAGATGCTTTCAAATGCTATTGCCTGTATATAATATAAAAATATTTAGATAGCAGTTGAATTGACTGTCAGATGGAAAAGCTCCCTTCATGCCGTCATAATTCATAATAGTAAGAAATTATTTGAGGATGCGTTTGTATATGTATCAATTTTTAGTTTTGATGTGTATTATTATGTATTTCAAGTTTTCTCAAGGACCCCCTTGAAAGGCACTGCTCATCTCCAGGGGTTATCTTTCGATAAAGTTCTAACAACAAAATTTCTCTGTAGGTCCTTGGAGTAAGTCACATTTACAACTCCTGGAATCCCGGGCATCACTCTCTGACTCTGAACCGTTGGCCACCCGAACTGAAAGCCCCTCTCACCTCTCTCCCGTCCTTATTCAGAGGAGTGTGGCAGGTCAGCCCCGGTTGATCGGATACAGACAATCAACGCTCTTTTGAGAGGACATGATCTTTATGAGGGGCTGAGTCAACAACCTATCCCCACCTTTGGGTGGCAGTAGCTCAGGAGGGGAGGCAGGGTTGTTTAGCAACCGGAAGGTCGCTGGTTCGATCCCCAGCTGGTGTCGAGGTGTCCTTGAGCGAGACACCATTGCTTTCAACCAGTTGGCTTTTTCCTTCCATGGTGGACACAGCCCCTCGGTGCACGAAGTGGTGAATGTAAGGCAATGATTGTACAAATCATCATGGTGCCACAGGTCTAAAAAGCGGTTTATAAATGCACTCAATTTATTTAATCTATGTTATCTTGTCCGTCCCTTTCACATGGGGACAACCTTCCCCATAGCCTTGATCTGTCTCTTCAGACTGATGGGTGGAGCAGGGTTAAGCGTGGGGTCCCTTCAGTGTGCAGCCTTAGCGTTGTGGTGCTTTACCAGTATTGCAGTGTTTTGACACTAAATAGGTAGCCTACATTTTAGTTTATTACTGGTTTCAAATCCGGGTCTGAGCTTGCATAGATTGTACATCTTTGGGATTAAAAATCTTAAAATATAATAATACAAACAAATATGCATGCTAAAATCTTAAAATATAAGAGAAAAATAAACAATCAATTATCATTGAGTGGTTATATTTTCTCAAGCGTTTTCAGCTTCTCTTGTGCTCATTAGCTCTTAACTAAATTTAAACCATGTCATTGCACCCCTATTCGGACAGGTGGGGATTGCTTGATTATTGTGTTGCACTGTGGTATCCTCGTGATTTTGTGTGCTTTCAACGCAATGATCCAGACAAACATGGCAGCCAACTAGTGGGCTTCAACAAGGAACACTGCAGTGGGTTACCTCATTGTCATTGCTTGTAACTGGTTGAAGTTGTTTTGATTTGTTTGGACTGTTGGATTCAGGTGAGCCGTGTTGCTCTGTTGGATTTTTTTATTGCACTGCAAACATTACTCTCTCTTTATCTCCTTACATATACCACATGCCTCTGTATCCATGTTGTTTCCACCACAACTTTTTGTATTGACTGAGGCAGACCGGGTGACTTGACTCTGATGTTGATTTGATGTTTATATTGTGCAATGTGGTTGAATTTAGTGCTATGAAGTCGGCAACCTCACTGCTACATGCTTCACAATTCAACACAATTCTAAACACTGGACCTTTTTTTTTTTAAAGATGCTGTCGATAATATTTGAGAGCTTTAAACCAACCAGAAAAGGAAATCAAAACCAAACAAGCAAAGAACGTTGTCATGGAAACTCCTGCTGGCTGCGCCATACATCTCATGGCCTCAAACACTGCGATGACCACCATGATCAGACAAACGATAACATTTAAAGGTTCTGGGGGATTTGCAAAAACCAAAGATTACTCCATACACTAAACAATATATTGTTAAGATGGGCAGCATTCATTTCTTTTATGAATAAACTGAACGCTTGTTTTAGAGCTGTGAGCTTTTCTAATGGGGAGTTTCTTCATGGGTTCCTCAAGCCTTCAGACCGGAGCTTGGGGGCTTGGTTTGAGTATCTGGATTAGATTTCGGTGCATGGTCAGGATGAATACACCCACCAGAAATCCGGGCGGTGTTTATATGTTGATAATTGAACGATAATAAAGGATTTGGTTGCCTAGGTGTCAAACTCGTGGTTCCGCTCTTTGGAGAAACCGGGACCACTGGTTGCATCTCACAGCCAGTGTTCCCACCAATGCTGGGAACACTGCATTCTGAGTGACGGGGGGCTTCATAAAGGGAACTGGACAGTGGATTAATCATCCTTGCGTAGGAGATGAGCTCATCTCACGTCTCAGTGTTCCCCATACAATGATTCCCACACTTGCATGTGGCTATCGTTGCAGAATAGTTGGATGCAGTGTAAATCTGTTTTTATTTTCATGTGTCTCAATATGAACATGTGTGTACATAGCATAGCATCTATTGACCATGTGTTTCTTCTTCAGCATATGTGTGTAGTTAGAATATATGTGGGATACGTTAGCTGGGTGAAAACAGCCTGGGAGATCTTCCTTGTATGTCAGCTTTGGGACAGAAGTTGTACACAGAGTAGAGTGTGACTACTGAAACTCTCTGCATTCCCATAGCAGGATGTCCCGGTCAACATGTACAACGGGTCTGAAAAGCCTTCACTCCCTTAAGACTAGATGAAGGTCAATGTGCTCTCTCTTTTTCTTCGCTCAATTCTATAATCATTGGGGCGGACGGGTATCGATGACAACAAAAAAATACTGACAAGAAAAAATGGACAATAAGCGAAATCCAGACGGACAGCTAGGTTGGAGGGAGAAAAATCCACACAATGACAAATCATTGTCAATCAGTAGCCATTTTGCAGGAAAATCCGAGGGGTTACAAAGAGGTGAGACTAAGCCCCTGGTGACTGCAACTTGGTAAACCCTTCCCTAGTATTTAGCATTGACTTGGGAGATTCAGCTGATGTGTGGGTGGATAGCAGCAGGTAGGAGGTTAGGCATGTTGCTCAAGGATGCCTACAGGGAGACTGTTGACCCCTTGGGTTTTGAACCGAGAACCTTTCGGCCTTGGAGTCCAACACGCTGGCTGTTAAGATATCCGAAGCCATTGTATTCATTTACACACACACACACACACACACACACACACACACACACACACACACACACACACACACACACACACACACACACGCACACACACGCACACACGCGCACACACGCGCACACACACACTCACACACACACGCACACACGCACACACGCGCACACACACGCACACACACGCACACACGCACACACGCGCACACACACACTCACACACACACGCACACGCACACACGCACACACGCACACACACGCACGCACACATATACACACACATACACACACACACACACACACACACACACACACACACACACACACACACACACACACACACACACACACTGACTCTGTTTATTGGGGCCTCCAGCCATCGCAGGGCTGAGTGTGTGGGGGCTGACGAGGCGAAGACACAGGGCGGAGGTTCTGGGACGGCTGCCTGTACGCACGCCCCCGTCAGAACCCCCCCCCCCCCCCTCTCAGACACCACCCTCCCATGCTTTTCCCACATCCAGCCGGGATGAGGCAAGAGAGGTGGGCTCTCGCTCTGCTTCCATGCTCCGTTCTCCTGGGCTGTGGCTGGGAAAGCCACGGCCCCTCTGTTCTCACCAAGCCCCCCCCCGTCCACCCGTCCACCCGTCCCCCCTCCTCGCGTGCACACTCTCGTAGTCACTAACTCAGCAATGAGGAAGCAAGAATGGTTGAGATACTGTGCAAGAGCAGAAAAGGAAAGGCAGAAGTGAGGGGTTATTGGAGAGTGAGCCCGAGGTCTGATAAGTGTGTAGTGTGTAGTGTGTGTGGTGTGAAGCGATTGGGTGTCAGAGTTGATAAGGCGTTGATACAAAGCAGAGCTGAGTGGCAACAGAGTAACCCGACGTCAGTGTGGACTGGAGCTATATACTTGCGTTCAAACGCTTGTGTTTGTGTATTCCTGTGTCGAGGATTAGTGTTAATGTGAGAGTTGGTGTGTGAATTGCAGTGTGTGTTGCAGTAGCCACGTGTTTTTATTTTTTTATTTTGTGATTGCTCTACTAACGCATTGTGTTTACAACTTGCTATAAACGTATATACTTGAATGTACTACTTGTATGCACAGAATTGATGTAGACAAATGCATACTTATTTAAATTATACATCCCTAGAAGAATGAATAGGATGAGCAATGCAAAGTGCTGAATTGAAAGTCAATGAACAAACAATACAAAGTGTGTGTGTGTGTGTGTGTGTGGGTGGGTGGGTGGGTGTGTGTGTGTGTGTGTGTGTGTGTGTGTGTGTGTGTGTGTGTGTGTGTGTGTGTGTGTGTGTGTGTGTGTGTGTGTGTGTGTGTGTGTGTGTGTGTGTGTGTTGATTTATAAGGAGTATATTAGTATAGGAAAAAAAACGTCATATTCTGCGTCCTTAGAACTGGTGAGTGCGAGTGGGTGTCAGTGGCAGCAGAGATAAAGCTAGGAGCCAGTGGAGATGAATGGAGGGGAAAGGGTCTGCCTATGGGTTCGTTGACCAGGCAGCCGTTAGAGACGTACTGCAAGTTGTAAACACAATGCGTTAGTGGAGCAATCACAAAAATAAAAAAATAAAAACACGTGGCTACAGCAACACACACTGCAATTCACACACCAACGCTCACATTAACACTAATCCTCGACACAGGAATACACAACCACGCGCGTTTGAACGCATCCGCCCCGTACACACGTTGACATAACTTCACTCTCACACACACACACACGCACAGACACCATCACGTGGACACACACAGACCATCACATGTACACACACCAGTTACACGACTAACTAACTAAACTAAACTTAAATTGCCAATTGATGTTAAGATCTCTATCTCCATCTTTTTGTAATTGTACATACACTGTAGATATATCTACATCTATACATAGCACATCTCCATCTCTCATCCTCTAGCCCCCCCCCACCCCTCGCTCTTGTTCAAAGTGGAGCAGAGTCAGGAAATCACCTTTATCTTTACCTTCACCTAGTACTTTCATGCTGCTCTTGCAAGCCTGTACGTTCTGTGTTGTACTGAAGCAGCAGTAGTGTAGAAAGCCACGTATAGAGCCACACCACAACGCTCTTTGCAAAACACCGACCAAAACATAACTTTTGTTTTATTGACCTGGCTGAACATGGTGTACTGGCATAGTGAGACATGTAGAACCATTTGTTAATGTGTCATTCTTTTTACAATTGTAAAAACATGTCTCAAAGGTGCATTGGAGGTTCAAGTTTTTTTTATTTCACTGGCCACTTTAAATACAAAGGGGGAAACAACACACTTTTGTTTCAATATTTTTTTAGATCATTTTTGTAACAAATACTCGAAGATGATTTATGCTCGCTCAAATGACCTATGACTAAAGAAGAAC
>NC_044063.1:15523682-15538682 GCF_902167405.1 Gadus morhua
CCAGCCGTCCAAACACACCATTTCTCCACCAGCTCGCTGTCCCTGGCAGTTATCAAAGTGTCAGACGCACACATCTATCTCTGTGAGTCCAGACGTCACAGGTTTAAATCCTTACTTGCTGGGTTCCACAAAAAACACGCACAGTGAGTAGAAACTTGGGCTGAGCATGGATGAACTTTAGCTACATTTATAATTTCTTATACAGCATAGCGTGTATTTATTTATGTATGTAGTATTGTTTGTTCTTCATTATTTAACACAAGTAAAGTTTGAATAAAAGAGGTTTAATAATGTATAAATGATACCTTAGTTAACATGAGAACCCACACTAAACGTGAACGCCATTGACAAAAAGTTTCCCAGACACATACACGCTCAAATACGTCCACCAATGTTAAATAACTAATTTGAAAGTGTAAGCCGTGCAGGTCGGAGTGGAAGTGCTCCATAGCCGGGCTCCCCCTCACCTCCCAGTGTGTATTCAGAGAGCCGTGTTCCCCTTTGGCAGGCCAGAGAGGCTGGGGTCCGCAGGGTTAGCCCAACAGGAAACCTGAAGGATACACTCTATTAGGCCGTCGTTTCCTGATACTTTGAGGCATTTACAATTTACGAGCCTGGAGGTACGGCACACCACCGCGGCTCTGACGGATTTCCTCTTTCTTTCACCCCCCCCCCCCCCCCCCCCCTTTCCCCACACACAAAAAAAGAAAAAACAGCAGGCAAAACTCTGGTGTTTTATGAAAGAGAAATGAATGAGCAGGAGCGGAAGGCCAGATAAGCGAATAAAAGAACCATCTGCAGTACACTCCCATCAAGGTTTTTTTTCACCGTTCAGGCTGGAAAGAATCTTAGTTCTTGGCAGTTTGGACTATACATATCTTCTGATCCTTATAATTCAAATGAAGGAGGATATTAGTCGGATCCTATGGCCTGAGATCCCCAGCCCTGCAGTGCCAGGGTTGTAGGTTCGGAGAACTGCTGAGAATACAGACGTTTACTAGGAATAACTCCAAATCCATCACATGGACGATCCAACATGGCTGATATCCCCCAATGTGCAAGGATGATAAAGGGGTTTCCTGTAGTTTGATGACATGATGAATATGCTAGGCCTTTCACTAAGTCAACTCAGAATATATTTTAACCATCTCAAAATACATGATTATTTTGTATCAATAATTATCACTTATTAACTTACAAATGATACATTTGATTGAATTCATATATTTATCCTTCAATTTGAATGGGTGAAAACACAAAGCAAAACATGAAAATGATATGTTGCCTCGTCATTCAGCAAAACATAACGAGATCCAGTCTAACTACATTACACCAATTAAAATTTCAATCCAACATCTTGTTTTGCGGTCACGAATAACTCCTGTGTTGTGTATGCGGGCAGAGAAAAGCAGCGCTTGCACATTCACCAAAACCATCAAATGAACAGAGTCAGTGACCTCTCTCTCTCTCTCTCTCCCTCTCCCTCTCCCTCTCCCTCTCTCTCTCTCTCTCTCTCTCTCTCTCTCTCTCTCTCTCTCTCTCTCTCTCTCTCTCTCTCTCTCTCACGCTCTATCTTGCAACCAGGCGTGACAGACACCTTAGCTCAGCACTCTACCAGATGTTGCCTTCTGCAAAACTCAAAACGTGGCACGGTTGTTGTTTTTCTCTAGTTATTTATCTATTTAAATGTCGCTGTGACGATTTATTTATTTATTTGGATGGAAAACAAACATTGTTTCGTTTTGGCTGATAAGTAAAAGTAAACAAAGTCGACTTAAGCCTTTATTGTGTGTGTAATGGTTAAACATATGCTATTCAATAGCAATAGCTATTTCACTTTAGAGCAGGATTAACAAGCATGAAACTCCCCCCAGCTCCCACCTTAATAGCAGTTCCTTTACAGTATGGTTCCCTTCCAACTGGCCATTACAGCCCCAGACACACCAGAAGGTTTCAATTCAATGAAAGCAGAAAGCATAAAAATAAAAGAGGAACAATCAGGGAATAAACGAGGGAGGCGATAAGCAAGATGAAGAGAGGAAACAAGGAGGGAGGAGGAAGGTGAAATAAAAACAGGTGATGTGGGGTGCTGGCCGGCTGGGGAGATTTGGGAGGAGGACATGATGGGAGATAGGCAAGCAGGCTCCAGGGCTGTCAGACATGATAGAATGACTCTGCATCTCTCGCTATCTCCAGACTAATCCCGCTCGGTTTCCTATAGATCTTGTGGAAATGAGCCTTAAGTTCAAAGCCGGTGCTGTACTGCGGGGGCACCTGACGGTGAACCAAGTGCAGTGGCAACACGATGGGTGTGAGGTCAAGCCCAGGGAAAAGACAGTGCAACCTGCTTGTGGATGTAAGACTGTGCAGGTTATGTTGCAGTACCTCAGAAGTTGGACAACATTTATGAGAAAATAGAACTTAAGGAAGATAGTGTTTCCACTCATTGTTACATGTGATTTTACCATTATAATACATTGTATCATTTCTCAGAGACAGAATTTAAGTATAGGTACCAAAACATATGTTATCGGTCAAACCCACAATGCATTGCAGCCCTGCTCGTGAAGCAACAGGTAAGACATATTTTTTTATGTAGCATTAAACTGATGTATATATTACATTAGTAATAACTTTTTGAGGTATTTTAATGTACCAATATTTTGTTTGTAGAAAATAAGTTATCATGACGTGTGATCCAGCCAAACAGAATGGACGGTACCGTAACTTTATCCCATAAGCCCCGTGTCAAGCTGTCTAGACAGTTATTCATCAAACAGATCCCATAGCATGACTCTTGGCTGCTATCAGTCACACAGGTGATGCTAAAGATATCATTTGTGTTGTAGTCTGGGACGAGGCAACTTGAACTGGGCTGTCATCCAAATTATGTCGATACAATAAAACAAAAGGACCTGATGAGCAGATTGTAAGCAGTGTACAGTGTCACGTAGGCAAAACAGAGGTTATTACATTATCAGAGCAAAGACAATGATTGCATAATGTTGCATAACAACAAAGCCCTAGGCCCTCTATTAGAAGAATTCAAAGTAAAAAAAAACAAAACATTTCTCTCACACTGACAGATGATGTCATCTGGATTTTTTGGCCTTGTCGCCAAGTTGCTATCAGAGCGAGGCCTTAGGTAAACACATTTGATGGGACCCAAAGGTCTAGCACCCGCGCTGGGGTTGTAGGACAGGCAAGTGTGCAGGCTCTTGGCCTCCTGACGAGTGAATCAATCGAAGGCCAAGCAGGAAACATCTGGAGGGGAACCTGGCTGGAGCAGATGTGGGAGTGAGATAAGGTTTGACTTCAGCCTCCCATTTCAGCCTGATGAGGCCTTTTTGTGTGTCGTTATTCTTTGCCTTAACCTCCAGGTGGGTGACAACCTTGGTGCGAACAGCACCCTGGCTGGGAGAACCAAACCCGAGCTTTTATTCTTTTTGTTGTTTGGTTTTCTCACACCACGCGAGCATCTGTTCAAGGCTGTGCATGTTGTCAGTAACATTGTTTCTATTGTTCCCCCGGACTCATTGATCCATTGTCAGCTCGACGTCTCGTGGGCCCAAACTTTGACAATGTGTTTGTCCGTCCAGGTCACCATTTGCATCATTTCCTGCTGAGGTGCCGGCTGGACAGAGAGAATTAAGTGAAAACTCATCAATTGTGAGCCATTCACAAATACGGCCATTTTTTTGAGTCATAGCTTTGGTTAAAAGACGCCGGGTGGGAATTTTGGATTCTTTAACGGGATGGACTGGGACAATAGTTTAGGAAAAACAGTCTCACACACAAACTGTTTTCTGTTTACATGGAATGATAGTAAGATCAGACACGTTTATTCTTTGCCTAACCATGTGAACAACACATCACACAAACTATAGGAGACTAGAATAGGCTGTAGATGACAATCGAATGAAAGAAGAAACACAGAAAGATATGGAGAGATAACACAAACAGATAAGCCAGGGCCCACATGGTAGGCAGTTCCTGTTCAACTATTTAAAGGTCTCTCCTGAGATGTGAGATCTAAGGTGCAGAGAGAACGCTAACCTGAATCGACACACACACAATCATACCTAATTATCCCTCATCAACGTAGAAAAGTTACGTTTTAGGGTTGTATTAAAGCATGCAACTACACTGACGAATTTTGGAATTATGAGCAGTATTATTATGGAGGAAACAAACTCCATCACTTCGTACACCGTAACTGGGTTTAGAGCAGTATTAATCAACATTTTCTGTCCTTTAATATCTTTCTGGATATGTCAGTAAATAAAAGCAAAAATATATTAAAAAAATGTTTTTTGATACATAAAATAGATGTATACCCTTCTCTTTACACACCCTCTATACTGAGTTGATTTGCAATACGTGACTGTTGACTCTAGACTGTGTTTGTGTGTGTATATACATTTGTATACATACACTCTAAAGTCAACAGTAAAACAAGATATTAAATTGCTACTATTAATTATTACACGCCGTCATTGAATCACCCTCGTTAGAGCCCCTGGACAATTAGCGTCTACGTGGACAGCCCCCCCTACTTCAGTACGGCTCAGTCCAGACCAGGTCGCACAAACAGGAAGTAAAAAAGATTAAAAAAAATAAAAGACAAGGACAATGAATGAAGAGAGGAAGCAGGGGATGAGGAGAGAGAGGGAGTCAGAGAGAGGAGTGGGCCGCCAAAACAAGAGGCGGAAGCCCACCCGCCCGCATTCATTATAAATAGGATCCCACTCCTGCTGTGTGGAGCGCGTGGGGGTCACGGCTGGACGGGGCAGGAGACAATAGGGGAGCAAGGACATGGGGGGTGGGGGGGTGGTGGTGTGTGGCCGACCAAGGTGTGATGCGTCTGTGCCGGAGAGATAATACAGCTGCGGGGGCGGGGGGGGGGGGGGTCACGGCAACCAGTCTAAGGGGAGAGCACAGTGAGATCTGTAGGAAAGTCTGTCTTATTTGCCGTTGGTATTTACATTTCGGATTCATTGTGAGAGTGACTCATCCGGTAACTGAGAATGTAATGATGCGTTTTAAAGAAGTACCGTACTACCAGACATGGTAATTAGTGTGCTTTGAAGACCGTTGAGGGAGTTCAGATTCAGAAGAGGGATGTAGAAGGGGTAGACGGAAGGGAACGCCTTCAAGATGTCCACCTAAAGGAAGACTTGTACACTTACTTTTTTAAATGATGTTGTGAAATATAAAATATCTAGCGGGTTTGAGGATTCACCGACTAGGTGTGGTTACTTGGTCCTGAGTGGACCGCTGTCCAGAGACAGCATTGTGCTCCTACCAGACACTTCCTATAGGAAATCCCACCACAGGACAACATTAATAACATGTAACAGGGCGTGGTGTGGACTTACATTGATGTCGACAATGTCAGCTTTTTACAAAATGTAAGAAAATATAAAATATGCTAAATATATAGGACATGTCAATATATAATAATGGTTCTCAAGAAAACATATTAAAAACTAGTCCAATAAAAGATAAGGCATTTGGGAGCAGACACGTGAAGTTTCCTCGAATCAGCATGCCGATTTGCGATTTCCGAAATAATTGTCGGAATCGTTTGTTTTCGTCAATGGACGAAAGGAATTGTGAGACGGCATAATCTCATTTCCTTTCGTAAAGGATGGTCCGATATAAACTATGCTAAAGGACGTAAGAAAGGAAGCATTGATGCTCCATTTCTAAGCATTAAGAGAATTCAAGCAGCTCTTATAAGGGCTGCCACTTCAATACCATGCAGTCAGTAAGGGACCCTTCTATGAATAAAGACTATACAACGCAGATATCTGAGTCGGCTATCCCTATGATGGCTCACAGGATCATTTTGACAGCAACTCTTAGATTATAACATCACAGGGTGTCTCACCATAACTTGTTTACAAATAAATGTTTAGTTTCAAAGGAGTGTGATTTGAAACCACCTCAAACCATGAGAGACTGGTTTGACATGACAATGATATCATACCAATGCTGATTTCTTTCTTTTTCATCTTGCTATAAGATACAATAAGATTTATGGTAATTTGTAAACCACCTACACATCGTACCCACACCCATAAAGTGTATCACTTTATTCATCTAGGTGGTGCATTACAATATTCAACTTATTCCAATTTCTGACACTTTAGCAAAGCACTTTCTTTTGATCATTGGTTTCTTTAGAAAATTGCTATTATAATAATAGCAATTAGTTAAAAGAGAGAAAAACATGTCATAAAACCAATGTGGACAAAACACAATTAGCATTTTTGAGGGACGCGTGGTCCCACAGAGAATGGCCAGTGTAATTTTGGCAGAAAGAGTAAGAGGTGATCAACCCTTTGCTGGATCGGGCCTCAATTACTGTGCTGTGATTGGCTGTGACAAGTTCAAGTAGGCAACATAAGAAGATAATTGGTTGAGAGTTAATGGAATTTTCCCTGAGTTGAACACTGCCTCACTGTCAAAAAGATAAATGGTTTGATCAAGGAGAGACGGATCCTGGATGCGTAGGTGACATCCATGCATATATTTAAATGATTCCCGTCCTCTTCAGCAATCAATCATCTTTCGAGCGGGGTGGCATATCAAAGCACTAATCGTTTTTTGGGTTGTTGACTGTATAGAGCATGGTCAAAACAAGGACATCTACCACTATCCTGCATTTTAAAATGCATCTTGTGATAGGGTTTTAGCAAAATCCCGATTATGTTTTGGCCAATCATCTTACAAACCTAAATAATATACTCAATGCACTTAAAGGCAGTAACTGGTACCCACTGGAGAAAATACAGACCTCAATATGAAGCAAATAGGGTAGTGTGACGAATAGAGGACCAGCCAAGCCCATATCGACCGAACAGGGGAGCGGGTAGGGAGTTGTCTTCCCTTCTGGGACTTTTGTCCCGGAAGGGTATTCCTAATCCATGGGACTGAGTCTGCTACATAGAAGGCTTAGGGGGCAGCAGTCAGAAGGCCCTTTCACCCTGGGAGCTGTTAACAGTCCGGGTCGTGATCCCAGGGTCCCTGTTAAAGACCCCCTTGGGTGTGGGACTGTAACCAGAGATTTGGAATAACATAGCGGTGTCCGAAGCCCATGTGTCCAGGGCCCAACCCTGCTCCGTACTAGTGGCCAGGGCTCTCTCTCTCTCTCTCTCTCTCTCTCTCTCTCTCTCTCTCTCTCTCTCTCTCTCTCTCTCTCTCTCTCTCTCTCTCTCAGTCTTTTTCGCTGTCTCTCGCCCTCTATTCCGATGTATTCACAGAGGAGCGGGGATGGGTTGCTCCCTGGGGTGGGTGGTTCATGAGGTGCGTGGGATCAGATGGGTTCCCCCAGTGCAAGATGTTTATCACTGGATTCCCTGCAGGAGTGAAACGACTGGCAAGTGTGTGTGTGTGTGTGTGTGTGTGCGTGTGTGTATATCTGTGTGTGTGTGTGTGTGTGTGTGTGTGTGTGTGTGTGTGTGTGTGTGTGTGTGTGTGTGTGTGTGTGTGTGTGTGTGTGTGTGTGTGTGGGGGTTTGTGAGTGTGTGTATGGGTGTAGGTGTGTGTGCTTGTGCCACAATGCCTGTGTCTGTGCCTGAGAGAGTTACAGCCCAGAAAGCATGTCCGATCTTAAAGAGGCATCAGGGGTTAAAAGGGGTTAAAAAACGCATGCATGGAAAGGGGAAAAAGGTAACTAAATAGGTAGAACAGTGCAGAGAGCAAGGCTGGCAGTAAATATCACTAGTAGGCCTCAAACCAGAACGCATCCTTTCTCTGTGCTCATATACTGGATGACCCGATGGCATATATTTCCACTGTGTTTGTGTGTGTGTGTGTGTGTGTGTGTGTGTGTGTGTGTGTGTGTGTGTGTGTGTGTGTGTGTGTGTGTGTGTGTGTGTGTGTGTTTGTGTGTGTGTGTGTGCGCGTGCATGCGTCCGTGAGTTTGTGTGTGCGTGTGTAAATAAATAAATAAATATGATCGAGAGGTAGAATTTTAAACGTTAAACTTTTGCAAAACTGCATATTAAGTTCATGGCATCAATATTGTAAGGTGTGAATCACATCCAGATGTTTGTAAGACAAGCAGTAACCCTCATTTTAATGTAGATTTGAATTTGATATCATGGGCTTTAAGGGAATTTGAGTTTCAAATATATTTAGCTTTCATTCAAATCCATTAAAAGGGCAGCTGGATGAAACAGATTACTAGAGGCTTTGCAGACTAAAGGTGCTTTCATACCAAAAGAGAAGCGAATATTTAAACTCGGTTTAACACTGAAATGAGGTGAATTTGCCTCATTTGCATGAGAAGGATTCTCACACGCATTTGCTTTTGTTGTGAACGCACATTATCTGTTCTCCATAGGGGTTTGCAGTGGGTATCGCTGTGCTAGTAGTGGTCGGCCATTCACTTCCTCAAGCCAAAGCGTCAGTGTCGCTCCTCCAGAACCGTTGAGACTGTTAAAGACAGCTCACGGTCAGGACCCATGCAGCATCTCTACAAAACATCATTCAAAGCAAAGGAAATAGTGCATTGGGTGGCTGTCTATACTCTAATTCTCTGGGATCTCTTCTACAAAATACATATTTCACCATCTGCACATCCTTCATCGTTATACAGGTTTTTAAACTTTACAAATAAAGCTGACAGGAAAAATACTAAAAGCTTTGAATAGCACTTAGCCACTGCATGATGCATATGCCCAGATATGCTCTACAGATGAAGAGGTTATGATTGCGTTCTCGGAGATTGGATTTTGAAAAGGTTGTAAAGTATATGTACCATTGTCAGTTCAAATGGAAGCACTGTTCACTTACTCTGAAGACCCTTTTTCAGTCTACTACGTTGCGGTTCTGTCACCGCATTAGTTGGACACAAAACAGAGCAACACCTGAAGGCAAATATGAGCAGTAGGCTTAGACTAACCATCCAGACTGTGTGATCTTGCTGTGTTGTTGGGTGCCAGCCATAAAGTACGGTTTGATGTAGGTATGGATATGGGATTTACGTTTGTCAAGTCTACCTTGTCAATAGTGTGGCTGGAGGCAGGAATCTGAGTAGGTAAACGGCTAAAATAAACTTGGTCCGCAATAGTAAGTAAATTGTAAAAAAGCGTTTGTACTGGTTTCAATTTGACTGGCCACTGTATTAAAAAGCACTTCTGAAAGCCTCCATCGTTAGAAACTCTCAGTGATGAACAAGGAAACAAGATGTAGTTCCGCTCATTGCAGTTTTTGGTTTCCGGACCAGGCTCTGCGCCGTCGTAACCCCCAGAAGCGATGGTGCTATAACACAGTCGGACCGCTGGATCCAAGATCACCAGAGAGCACAAAAGCACAAGCGCAGTGGAAACTTAGAAAGGTTAAACAAAGTTGTAGCGCGTGTGGGTTTTAGAGCGCACTGCAAATGCTCGCTTAACTCGGCTGGTGTTGGCTGTTTGCGCTATGCAGAGAGCGGTCGATCAGAATCTAACACCTTCAAGGTGCGCTGATAAACAAATACACGCTGGATCCCCGGGGTGTGGCGCTCTGTGAACCGCATAACCTCGTTCTCTCGCTGCAGGTTGCTGGTGCACCCATATTTCTGTGAAGTCGCAACGTCTGGCAGTATGGTGCAGGCTAGCTTAGCATGCTTTCATAGCACCATAGAGGCATGTTCACAAACTCGAACACACGCACGCACGCACACACACGCACAGACACACACACACACACACACACACACACACACACACACACACACACACACACACACACACACACACAAGAACACACACACACACACACACACACACACACACACACACACACACACACACACACACACACACACACACACACACACACACACACACACACACACACACACACACACGCAAGCACGCAAATACAAATATGCACATGCTCACAAAAAAAAGGTAGTTAAACAAACTCTGAAACGGAGCGCCAAAAATAGCATGCACCTGTTGATGAATCCACAATGCCTACTTTGAAGCTAAATGGGAGCCTTAACCAGGCAAAAGCGTTAGCAAACAACACGGCTGCCTGCCGAGCACTGCTGGTTTCGGCGGAAGCTAAGCAGGACTGACAGCACACCCCACGTTCATCCTTAGATGGGAGTCCAGGAGGTGCTGGAGGCAGTGGGGGGGAGGGTGCCAATCCCTCTGACCTATCATATATCCCCAATAACCCCTCTGAAATGAGACGGTTCTGGAATGAGATGTTTCACATGAGACTTTAAACTGAGATCTTGACTCAATGTGGTCAGCAAAGATCCCACGGCACTCGCAGAAAGAGTAAGGGTGCTAAGCCTGGTGCCCTTGCCAAAGTCCCACCATTGCTCTTTTAACAACGTGGCCACGTAATATAGTAATCTAGCCAGTGTGTGACTGGCTGTGACTATGGAGGGCTTGAAATACTGAGTGTGTGTGTGTGTGTGTATGTGTGTGTGTGTGTGTGTGTGTGTGTGTGTGTGTGTGTGTGTGTGTGTGTGTGTGTGTGTACTATTTCACACTGACATAATTCAATTGTTGTGTTCACGCCCACTCATTATCTTGATCCAAACACCATAAGGCATGGCTGCCAACAATATTAAGACAATAAGAAACAATAAGTTTACGCTTTGCATTGCAATTACTATAGTTCTTTAGTCAATTCGTTTGAAGTCAGCTTGCTGTACACAGTAGCCTTCATATACCACCACAACTGTCGTTTGTGTGGACGATTTTCATGGCAACATAGAACTGAAAACCCTCCTTCTGTATTTCCCCACTTGCTCTGTATAGCGTCAGGCCTGTTCTGTTCAGTAGTGGTCCTCTACCCCTCCGGTGAGGTGGGGGCTCCTCTTGTGACCACTATGAGAACTGCAGATAGTCAGTGACGTTCCAAAAATGTTACCACATTGGGTTCGCCTTTCAACCCAAGCAATACGGTTGAATACAAATCTTAACAAAATAAACGATATTGATCTGATTAATCAGTTATCCATCTTTATATCAAATTCACCTAGGCCTCTGGGATTTTTTGCTGCAGTTCAAAATGTTTAGGCACATAAGAATACTAGGACTCCATTAACTTATTTCCATATTTCCACGCTGAATACCGAAACAGTGGTAGTTTCTGGTTTTCCACTTATAAGCAGAGCCAAGTTTAATCAAGTTTTATTAAACCGATGGTCGACAAAGGAGCTTGGGCTTTCAAAAAATATGTTTGAAAGCCCAAGACAATAGGGGTCTTACCATATCCATGGAAGAGTTGGCTCCTAATGATTTTTTAAATGTGTAGTGCACATGTGAACCACTGTGGGGGTGTGTGAATACAATAGAATGAGGGGAGGGGGTGGGGGTCGGGGGGGGGGGGGGGGGGGGCGAGCACACACCCCAAACGCACACCCTTAATTGGAAGCACATGTGTTGCACTGCTGGGATGGGGGGGGGGGGGGGGGGGGGGTAATGGGGGGGGATGGGGGGAGGGGGTGTGGGGGGGGAGGCAGTTGGGCTGTTTCTGCGACTAGGTCCCTCTCTCTCTTGTGACTGGGAGTGTTACCGATGAGAGCGAGAGAGAGGTGTGGGTGGTGCGGGGTGGGAGGGGAGGTGTCTGGTGGGGGTTTGGGGCCAGGGTGGGGCGGGGGCTAGGGGTGCTGGGGGGATCTGGATGCTGGAGGGCATGAGAACGTAAACCTCTATGTAAGTCAAGCGATTTACTCAACTCTGGGAATGTGGGGTGGGGGTTTGCATGTGCGAGTGGCCCCAATGGAAACCATATTGCCCAATAAACAACATGCTAAAATCGGACTATAAATAAAGTTTTGATCTCTCTTGTAGTCATAGTCTCCAGTAACCACCCCCCCCCCCCCCCCCCCCCCCCCCCCCCCCGGACCACCCTCCAAATCATTCTCCTGCTCTCTCTCTCTGATAGTCCTAAACACCCTGTCTTTCTCTCTCCCCATCTCTATTTCAAAGTCCTAAACTCTCTCTCTCTCTCTCTCTCTCTCTCTCTCTCTCTCTCTCTCTCTCTCTCTCTCTCTCTCTCTCTCTCTCTCTCTCTCTCTCTCTCTCTCTCTCTCTCTCTCTCTCATAGTCGTAAAAAGTATCTCTCTCACTCTCTTTTTATCTCTCTTTTTTCTCTGTCTATCTTTCGCTCACCTCTCTGTCCGTCTTGAACACCCTGTCTTTCTGTCGCTCTCTCACACACACTAACTAGTTCTTCCTTTCTCCCTCTTTCTCTTGTCTTGTCTTCCCTCCATCATCTGTCCATCTCTTGTAAACACGTGCAGATGGCCCCAGAGCGGGCCATCCCCCAGTCAGGCTCTCCTCTGAGGCTTGATTGCGGTTTTCCGATTTTGGGGAATTTGGTGGCATTAAATTGTTATGGCTCTCATCGTGTACGAGATTAGGCAATATAATACTGAAAGAGAACTGCATCGATTCCACTGTTCTGTCTCATAATGATAATGGTGATGTTTTGACTGATGTTGTACAGCCTAACAAATTGACCACTAAGAGTAAGGCCAGAGTAGTCTACAATATTCCCCGTGATATATGAGGGGTCTGTATCCCCGTGGTGCAATAAGAGACTTAGCAGAGAACAAAAGGCTAAGGGACTTAGCATTTTGCTACATGTACCCACTGTCACTAGTTGAAATTTATACGTTTTCATAAAAAAACCTAGCCTAAAAAGTCTTTGCTGGGGGCCGACTCTCCATTCCCGTAGTTGGATGCCAGCCAAGGAAATAAAAACCATGAGAAAGAAATAAGGGAAGAATGAAAGAAATGAAGAAAAATGGAATGCAGGAAAGGAAAAAAACAAGGAAAAAGCAAAGAACGAAAAAGGGAAAGAAATGAAATGACAGCCAACATTTATTGCCATGCTTTACAAAGGCTGACCAGGTGAGGGAAGACAAGCCGATGAAAGGGGGGGGGGGGAGTCTGGGGAGTAACCGGGGAGGAGAGGGGAGAGTTTGAGGGCTGCGGGCGGAGGCAAGTGGATGAGGAAGATGAGGAGGAAAGGAAGTTTGGTCGGGAGGGGGGGGGGTGAGAGGGTACTACTCTGTCCTCCTGGCCTTTACACGCTACCAGCACTTGAGTCTGTCCTCCGCTGCCGACACCTCGTTCCTGGGAGCCATCAGAGCTATATGCCATGGATAGGCCGAGACCTGCTACCCCTTAGTGTCAGATGACTGGTACCTCACAGGCCTCCCTCTCTCCCTATCTCTCTCTCTCTCTCTCTCTCTCTCTCTCTCTCTCTCTCTCTCTCTCTCTCTCGCTCTCTCTCTCTCTCTCGCTATAACATATTCCCTCTCCCTCCACCTACACACACACACACACACACACACACACACACGCACACACGCACACACACACACACACACACACACACACACACACACACACACACACACACACACACACACACACACACACACACAAACACACACAGCGAGCGAGAGCCAGTAATAGGAACCAGCTGGTCTTTCAAGGCCGTGCAGCGGGCTAGACAGGCCCATTCATAACCCTCCTGTGAGTTTTAATGAAGGTGGGTTCCAGGGCAGCGGGGTGGGGGTGGGGATGGGGGTAGGTGATGAAAGAGGAGGGGTGTGGCGATGGGGGGGGAAGGAGTGAGGTTAGGCGGCTCTCCCTTGCTCACCACGCAGCCCTATCCAGCTGTTCCAGCTCCAAAGTTAGGGAGAGGGTTCCAGAGTGCCGACTTTAATCCATTTAGTTTATATTTTCGAGAGAGAGAGAAAGAGAGAGACCCTCAACAAGTGACTTTTTTATGTACATTACCTAACAATGTTATTTTCAGCCACTGTAATCTGCAAATGAATTAAAGTGCGTGGTGTGTTTAACTAAATGTTAATACTATGCCCATAATAGTCTGGACACCTTTGAGTCAGTATATTATAGTAAGAAGAGAAGGGCTGGGAGTGAAGGTAATAACGGTGCAGAATAATTAACACTTGACAGATCCGCCTGCAGTGAAAACTACACTCCTTGAAATAATATCCAGTATTTTCTTATTGCAGAGCTGAAATCCCACAGCAGTGAAGCACTGTCTGACAAGTGTGTATTTGTGTGTATTTGTGTGTGTGTGTGTGTGTGTGTGTGTGTGTGTGTGTGTGTGTGTGTGTGTGTGTGTGTGTGTGTGTGTGTGTGTGTGTGTGTGTGTGTGTCTGTGTGTCAAACACACTTTTGAAATAACCATATATATTAATGGCATTTATTATAGTGTTGAGAATCCCCTCTTCTCTAGGTCAATGAGTGATTATACGCAAGCCTAATCCGGCAAACATGTCCACCATACACAACCCTAGTGTCGCTTAAGGTTTCTTTAGCCAGTGGTTGTTTAGGGCAGGGGGCGGCCATGCTGTTGGCTGCTGGAGGATGGTGTCCAGATCTTTCTAGTATGTGTCATTGTCCTCTTTGAAAGCCCAGCTGATCCTGAGTGTCGGCGCATTCTTACCAAATGGCCTCCTCATCTTGGCATCTGGCTGCTATTTTGTCCCTTAGCAGTCTTGTCACTAGGTTTCTCAGTGTGCATGCCATTTTTTGTGTGACTTGTGTGGGTGCGTGTCCGTCTGTGTTTCTATCGCAGACATTCTATGTCAAAAGTGATGTAGTATTTGTCTTGTCTCACAGACTTCAGGGAGGTGGTGTATGGGGGTGTTGGGGTGGGGTGTGTGAAATGTGAGCTGGTGTAGTGGCAGAAGAGAAACAGTATTTAACACCCCGGGGTCAGATAGGCGTGACCGCCATTAAACCTGCGCTGGGTTGGACGACCCTAACCGCATATACACACACGCACACACGCGCACAAACAAAGACATACACACACGCGCACAAACAAACAAACACACACATGCCAAACACACACTCACAGAAACGCACACACACAGACACCACTCAATACAACGCAAAACAGACCGAGCCCAAACACACAACAGACAGTGTCAGTAAGAACTTAACTTGACATGTTTATTTCCAACGTGCTATGCATGGCCTCTGGTGAAAACAG
>NC_044063.1:15541182-15571182 GCF_902167405.1 Gadus morhua
TTGTTAATGATGGACAGATGGACCCTTTGTTGGACAAAGGAAACCTACTTGTGTAGATTGAGCTTGTGTTGTTTCTGCTGGTAAACCCGTCACCCGGTCGGGCCGTCATTGTTATTCGGTCATTTGGTGGGCTGGACCAGCTCTTTGCTCGGGCAGCGTCTCTGGCGGCTGTGACACAACAGATAGGACCAGAGATTAAGACATTAAAAACACGGTTCCTCTTTGAACAGGATCCGTAGGAGAGATAGATAAGATAAGATAGACACTTTATTGATCCCTTGGGAATGCTCCTTCAGGGAAATTAAAAAATGATGCAAGTCCAGGGGGCCCGCAGGAATCGTACCCTCAGGGGTTTAAAAAAAAGATAAATAAAACATGAATATAAAGTTGGTGTGAGTTAAAAGCTAAAAAGGGCGGTAGGAATGCCCCATTATGAGTGTGACCCAATAATGAAATAAATCTGCCCACAGCTTTTTTTTGTTTAATGAATATGGAGCTGATTTATTTTCCGCATGGCTCTGCAGTTTTGTCTGGCCGCCGAACAGAGCGCACTCTGTTCCCCGCCACAGTCCCCGACCAGGTGTAGGGCAGACGGGCTCAAACAGTTAGAAGTAAACCGAGAGCACTCCAAATGAATTGACTTCTAAATGACGTGGCCTCATGCATGTTATACCTAATACATTTTGCATACAGACATATAACAGCGGCACTCATACCATGTATGTATGAATGGATGCATGTCTGTAATATGTTTCCATGTATGCATGTGTTCTATGTTAACATAAAGTGTATCTCATACATTATTCCGTGTCAGGTCTCATGAAATCTTGCCTAGTATACTTTTAACATTTTAATTATATAAATATTAATATATATGGATGCTGTGTAGAGGACGAGAGACATCTCTTTTTAGTCGATCTCAATAGTGGGGTGGTACTGCTGAGATCATTGTAGCTGAGAAAAGGCTTAATCTTTGATCAATCTATTTAAAACAAATGATGAAAAGAGAGGCATGGAGCCTGGGAGGGAGAGAGAGAAGCAAGAACTACAAACAAACAGCAGGGGGTAAAATATCATAAACAGATCTGCAGTGAGTCCATCTCGGAATGTAAATAAGTTTAAAAGAAAAAGAGACAAGCACTCCAAGCTACAGTGCGTGAACCCTGCTGATGGACCCTCCTTCTCCTCAGTACCCACGTAACCTCTGTCCATAAGGCCAAACAGCAGTGGGCCCACTACGGAGCCAGGGGGAATGCCCCCATGAGAACGGTCTCTTCAGTTCAGCCCTGATTACTCTAATGGTCGCGGCATCCTGGCCCCCTGTCCCATGTTGGTGTACACTTCAGACAGCACAGCATCCATCTCACTCTGCTAAGAATCTGCTGCTGCCGCTCTGCAAACGCAGGGAGGTAAGAACGAACAAGCGTCTGTCAAAACACTTGAGCCAAGAACATAATGAGCTGCATTCCCGCTTATGGAAGATGAGACAAATGGCTGTGGCCCATTTCAAATGATGTGGTCATGAAAGTCTAATGGAATTTCCCTGAATCTTTTTTTACAGAGGACTCATTCCAAAGTGGGTGCAAAGAGAAGCACACGTGTTAACTTTTAATCCGGCTTTCAATGTCAGAATGCTTTAGACCAGACATGGACATGAACAAAGAGTGGAAGAGGGCATTGGAATAGTTTAACTGATGCTTCTCGTGAAATGAATCCCTGTAAAGTCCCCCAAAGTCACGTTACAATAATGTCTCAAGGTAACGGACGTGCGCCTTTGACTCAGGATAAATGACGGCGTGTAACTTTTCATTTCACACCCCCTGTTTTGGAAGCTGAGCTGTGGGATGAAACACAGCGATTTGGTCTCCACGGTTAAAGGACAATGGTGTAAAAAAATAAAAGCGTGCCATTGTAAACCACTATTGAACTGTCTTTTACTAGCTGCCGGAGAGGGGGTCATCTTTCAGGTTGCGTATCTGCTGGGTGTTGTAAATCCTACAGGTGGCTCTACGGACACGTAAAGAACCGTTGAGAGTAAAAGTCCTCTACGTGGGAAGCTCACAGGGTAGAAAACTAGAGGCCTTGAGAGGCTTCCATAGGAGCAATGAATATTGACGTATAAATCAGAGTTAAATAGCAATATACAACTAAAAAGTTGAAACGTGTTCTCTTGTTGTTTTGCTTGTTGCACAATGTTCAAGATGACTCAAGTCGAATCCTGGCTCAAATTAAAACGCACTTCAACTGACATATTGCTTTTCTGCAGTGATGTGCGTTTACCCGCAAGCAAGCTTGGCAGACAGACAACTTTATTTGGAAATTGAGCAAAACATGGCTTAGGTTCCCTATCCGAAAGATAATCTTAAACCGATGAATCAAACAAACATAATTGGGACAAATTATGAAGAGTGTGATCAACCGAAATGCATGGCTTGTCTCCTGGCATGTGGATCTGGTTTGGTGCGGCACGCTCAGCGCGTTTATTTTCTGTAGCTCACTGCTGCCCTCTGTCAGTGAATATTCATCATTGCATGGGACGCACGCACAGAAATGATTTATTACGTTACCCGCCTTGCCAAATGATGCACAATATATAAATCTCCAATATAAATCTCAAAACCGTCATGGAATCATTCTCAGAATACCGTTTCATGGTGAAGCGTGACAGATATGGCTCCTTTTGTCAGCCCTTGAATCTGCGTCCAGGAACGCGAGTGCAGACGCAGCACTTTGCCGTCGCGCAATGTGTGTTTCATTTTGGGGCCGGCTGTCTCGAACACAGACACATGTGGCTCAAATATGTATCCTGCGCTCCAACAGAAACACAGAGTGCTGCTGCAGCCCGGTCCCGATGTGCACTTAACTGGATCAAGCCTTGGCGACAATAAAGTACGTCTGACAGGGGTAGGCAGCCACGTGTCTGAAAAAAAATAATTAACACATACTTCAGAAGCTCCGTCACAGACTCCTCCAGATGAACATACGGTAGACAATTATCACGAGCGAACACTTTCAGCTCTTATCATTTAAAGGTGGGCTATCAAAAGGCATCCTTGATAAGGAATGTTGTATTGTTTTGAGAAAGTCTTCGGACTCAAACTTCTCTAGTTTATAGCAAGAGGGTAATTCCCCTCTTGCTGTAAATTAATGACAATGGAAAATACAGGATAGGATAAACACAAAATGCTTTTCATAAATAGAAAGTTACGTGACAAAAACCGGTAACATAAGCCTATTCTATAGGCAAAGATGTTGAATCAAAGTTGAGGGAAATTCAACAGCCAGAGAGGCTGTCAATATTACACATAAAATGTGGACATACATGGTGATTTTGCATCCTAACTGGGTCAATGCATCAGTTTCCCAGAAAGTCTGACGTTTGTCTATCTTGATTAGACAAACGTCACACACACGCGTACACACACACACACACACACACACACACACACACACACACACACACACACACACACACACACACACACACACACACACACACACACACACACACACACAAACACACAAAAGCAAAACCTGCGTCTGCAACTATTTAATTGCATGCATGGAAATGTTCAGTGTTTTAAATTCTGTATTTTACCAGTGCGCATACCAGCGTTCATTTTAAGGAATCGTATTCCCCAGACACCGTACTGAAGAGAGACAAGCCACCTTCAACTCAACCCACACAATGAAACCAAGCTTATGTTGTACCACTGAAACCTGTTATTAAAATAGATCCCGATATAGACCTATACTTATTACCTCGATACACTCTGAGAAAAAGTAGCAGGGACAATGGGAATACGCAAAGAAAGGAATACATCTGTGCGAGCGGCCTCCTATAGCGCCGTCAAACTTCAGATCCAGCATGCTTCTTTATCCTGCTCCTCCTCCTTCTCTTCCTCGTCCTCTACCTCCTCCTCCTCCTCCTCCTCCTCCTCCTCCTTCAACTCCTCCACGGGACTGTGTGCTGATGCTCCCAGACTATGTTTTTTTTGTTGCTTTTAATTACAGCGAGGTGAGCGAGGGAAGATAGATGAGGAGCAATGGAGCCATGGAGACATAAGAGATATAGAAATATAAATTTTCTCTTAAGACAAAACAGGCGTCTTATCAGATGCACTCGTGCTGCACCCCAACACAAGATACAATCACATTTCTGATCAATGAATATGTATGGTTATACATATAGATGTATTTTTTATATATGTATATAGTGGCCTGGCAGAAAGTCTTACTATGAGCTGGTTCCAATTAATAGCATCTGATGATATGAATGCCATAAAGTTTCATAAATCAGGCCACTATAGGGAATCAGATGCTTGCACAGACCACCCTCTCTCTAACACACACGCACATACACACACACACACACACACACACACACACACACACACACACACACACACACACACACACACACACACACACACACACACACACACTCACACACGCAATGCCACAACACCGTTTCGTATTGTTGTTTTTAAGTTCAGCTTTACGAGGAATAATACGCTGCGGTCATCCATGTGGAAGCTGACAGCATCTTTCACTGCTAATCTCCCCCCACCCCCCCTTCTCCCTCAGGACCTTCTCTTGTTACCTGTTAACCATCTAGCCTCCCACCTCCACCAACCCCCAGAGTCCGGCCAGACACCCCCCTGGCCCAGACACTCCGCCCCCACACACCTATTGCAGTGGTGTGGCTTTACTTCCATGGAAATGAGAATGCCTTTTGAGTCCTTCTCTTCCTGATTGTTATTTTCTTTTGTCTTGAAAAATTTTGATCTGGGATTTGTAAACAAATGTGAACTATTGAACATTCAATGGAAAACATTTATGATTGCCAAAGGTATAAAGAAAGTCTTAAAAGTCTTTTACATTTTTCTTTTCTATTCTTGGGCTTGTAAAATAACTTAACGCCTGAATGGTTTTATTTTTGCTGTTATAGTTATTATATTAATATAGAGGGACAGATATATAGCTAGATGAGTGGTCTCTGGTGGTCATTTTTGATCAAGCTAGTGGACAACCTTGAGTTTTGCGTGAACACGTCACCTAGTGGAGTTAAAAGCTTCCCTGAAACCCCCTACCCTACACATTTACCCTCTCATATACATACGTAGACACCCTCACACACGCATGCACGCACGCAAACACATGTGTACACACACACAGCCACACACATTGTAATCCATCTGTTTTGCTTCACTATGGTTTTCATTAGTGAGAGTAATAAGCCACAGAGAAGCCAGCCAGCCACAGGCTTTGGTTGTGGTGATGTGTCTTGTTGGGTTCGGGGGTGGTGTGTGTGTGTGTGTGTGTGTGTGTGTGTGTGTGTGTGTGTGTGTGTGTGTGTGTGTGTGTGTGTGTGTGTGTGTGTGTGTGTGTATGTGTGTGTGTGTGTTTGTGTGTGTGTGTATGGTGTGTGTGGGGCTGATGGATTCAGAGAATGACACGTCCTCATGGCCAGCTCACAAATTCCAACACTTCAGTAGTTCATCAATTCATCTCTTCTTTTTCATTTCTTCTTTTTCGTTCAAAAACCACTAATGCTTATTTTAACGCTGTTAGTAGTTTTTGACTTTCCACACTGTTACACTATGAAAGGAGCACAAAACATCGAGTGACTGCAAAGCGCTCTAAGGACGTAGTGAGTGATACAGACGGAATATTACTGGCTGTCAGGACATTAGCGACCGTCATTAGCTTTCCGGAGGCTTAGCCGTGTGCCTGTTTGGCCATGGTAACATGTTGTGGTTTCCTCAGTGCTGCTGGGAAAGCATAACTTTAATTCCGTATGATTGATGTTGGCTAGAAGCTAACTGTTGTAACCATCAACGGCTGACTGAAGACTTTCACCTCACCCTCCCCTTTTGACAGCTGTTTCCTGCCCGCAAACTGCTTAGAAACACTGGCGCATGGGAGGGCACAACAAGTGCGTGTGTATGTGTGTGTGTGTGTGTGTGTGTGTGTGCGTGTGTGTGTTTGTGTGGGAGAGAGACAGTTTGTGTTAGTGTTTTCGTGTGTGTGTGTGTGTGTGTGTGTGTCGGTGTCGGTGTGTGTGTGTGTGTGTGTGTGTGTGTGTAAGAGAGAGACAGTGTGTGTGCACTGCACTGCGCTCTTGCCTTAATTGGTGTGCTACTGGTCACCTTGCAGCACTTCCTGTTCGAGTTGGGTCATTTCCTGTCTCCCCTACTGCCTGCAGTGGGAGGGCAGGGGGGCACGGGGGTCCGGGCCTGACTGCGTCCCAGGGAGCGATAGAATGAGTGAAGAACTAGGCCGCAACTTCCTCACTGTCAATACCATCAGACACATGCACACACCCACACACAAACCCACACACACTCTCCCTCACTCTCCCACCTCTCTCTATCTGCTGCTCTCCTTTACCCTCACTTTGTGACTTCCTTTTCCACAACTTTTTATTTTTCCTTCTCTTTTCCTCCACACTCTCCCCTTTGACTTCACATTCACACGCAGACACACACACTGACACACACAGATGCGCACACACAAACACACACACACACACACACACGCACACAGTGGAAGGAAGTAACTGGAACCTTACCTTACCCGCCTCGACGTCTGTGATATTTTCCCCTCCTTTCTGACGGAGCATCTGTGCGCCGGTTGAAGCAAGAGACACAAAGTCGGGCTTCTGTAGCATCTGCCGACGTGAACCCTGTCAAACGCAGGGATCTTGTCCTTCCAAGCAGCAGCGGCAGCAGCAGCAGCAGCAGATGTGGGTACACCATAATGGTCCTCCGACGTAGTTTTATAACAGGGTAGTTGGCTGCTTGTGCAGTCCCTGGGGGTTCAGAATGAGGACTGACAAGGAGCTCCTGTCGAATGTTTAAGAGACAGTGTGTTTGGATGTGTCTGGTGACGTGGAGGGAGGAATGAGGATTATTTAGTTGTATTCGCATCTGGTTTGCATTTATGAATCGTTATCTGGTAACTAAAACTATAATACATATTTACGTTGTGTTTTTCAACATGAATAGTAGTAGATAATTAGTATACGCCCATGGGGGTCAATTTTTTTTAAATGTGCTGGGGACAGAGACGCATTCAGAAGTGCATTTTCAGAAGTGCTGGGTACAATGAGGATGCACTCTTTTTTCTCTCTTTAGTAAAGGTAATCAAAGGTTCTGAAAGACGGCATACCCATGTAGCTAATTACTTAGGAATATAATGGATACAAAATCTGTCTGGCACGTTTTATGAAGAAAATGTTTCCAAAAAAGCATTGGACATATGACCCACTATCTTCTGCTCCATGTATCTAATGTTGACAATGTGACATGACATGGCTAAGCTACCAACATAAACAAGAGGAGCTAGGAAA
This sequence comes from Gadus morhua, assembly GCF_902167405.1. Classification (NCBI taxonomy): domain Eukaryota; kingdom Metazoa; phylum Chordata; class Actinopteri; order Gadiformes; family Gadidae; genus Gadus; species Gadus morhua. The sequence continues at coordinate 15,548,537 of NC_044063.1, forward strand.
GGAAATTAACTGTGTGTTTAAGTACAGAAGGGGCAAACGTGTGGCTACACACTAACACACAGCACTACAAAAGTGGTCAAGATGAAACAGAAAAAAATATTTGTTGCACTGCTGAACGCTGTATCACATCATGAGCTGGATGTTCTCAATTCACACCACGCATTCCATCCAATCTATCAGGCATTCTGACCAAAACTCATGCACTCGCCGCCCACAATTATTCCAGAATTCACGCAAAGCAAGAATGACCAAAAGTCACTTTGTGTCAACAAGAGACTGACTCCACCGATACGCCGAATGTGGACTAAGAAGAAGGAGTGACACATTAAAACATAATTTCCCCCAAGGCATGGTGGGAGGATCACATCAAACATGTCATTTTGGTGTGTCACGCTCCCTGATTCCGTCTCCATACATCTACCCCGATGACGAATCCAAACAACGCTGACGTTTATCTCCGGACACCAAAGAACTCTCCCAAAAAAAACACAGCGTCAGAGAAGAAACCAAAAATTGGATGAACACGCAGGGGTGCACTTCAAAGGGGTCCCAAACGAGCGGTGCGGTGGTAAGCGCCCTGGCCCTGAGGTGTAGGCCTACTCATGAACCACTCCCTCGGCGGGCCGGGGGGGGGGTCCGGGGAGAACCCAGCCACATCGTGTTTGGGACAATTAGGCCGATGCCAGATATTGCAGGCTCTGGCATCGGCAATCGGCTGTCCCCATCAGCCCAGCGAAGGATTATCAGTCATTGCAATTTGGAAAGAACGCTTTGGCGATTAGGGTTCCAGGGAGTGGCCGCAAAGCGAGGCATGGCCCAGCCCTAAACAAGAGAGCTGTGTTTGGGTAGCGCTCACACGAGGTCCCACTGAGAGAGGGGAGATTAGGGTCAGAGAAAGAGAGAGAGGGATGGGGACGTGGGGAGAGTGATGGAAGGAAGGAAGAGAGGGAGGAAGGAAGGATAGGAGAAAGGGAGGAAGGAAGGAAGGAAGGAAGGAAGGAAGGAAGGAAGGAAGGAAGGAAGGAAGGAAGGAAGGGATCAAAGAAGGGAGAAAGGGAGGTATGAAGGAAGGAAGAGAGGAATGAAGGAAGGAAGGGAGGAATGAAGGGAAGAACGCGATGCAGAAGGATGGATAGGAGAAGGAAGGGAAGGTGGTAGGAAGCAAGTAAGGATGGGAGAAGGGAAGGAAAGAAGGGGACAAGAAGGGGTGAAGGTGAAGAACATCAACATAACTTTTATATTTGAAAATCACAGTGGGATGACTTAAAATGCTGCAAACACATGCTAACACAACACAATTACACAATAAAACCATGCACACACTTGTGTTCAGCTTTTTATTTGATACAAACTTGCATTTGCTAAATTCACAATACATTCCACATATTGTATTTTTATTACAATGCTATTTTTATATGATACAAAAAACAAACAAGATTGCAGGGACATTTAGTAAAGTGAGAGAGAGGGAGAGTGGCATAATTTGTCTTGAACTAACTAAGATGTATAGCTCCTTATGACATTTCCCCTTAAATTGGATTAATTAAAGTATAGTTTTGTAACTACGGAAGTGAGAAGGTTAACCAATAACACGATCATGACTGACATCTAGCGGACAAATGGTGCAACTGCATGCCATCTCTGAAGCGTGCAGAGCAGAGTCGTTGCTAATTGAAATCTCCTCTGGATTCGCAAGGTATGTAGGGACAGGCTGTGCTGCATAAGCTCGTTCTGTAGCGTGAAATGTGGTTGAGTTAGGTGCTAAGAGCTCACACTCATAACGTGAAAGTATTTCCTTCTGGCATACATTTACCCAAACACAGTTAATTAAAATTCACCTCTGTTTATCTTACACTGTGTACATTTGTATACCTTGCATTGTTAAGCATGCTCGAATTATATCGAATTTTATCAAAGGATAAAAAGTGAGAATCAATACTAACATCTCGCTCACTTGCCAATGTTTGGATGCTATAGTAGAAAACATAAGAGCGTTTTCATTGCCATTCTGTTAAATAACTTTGACCATGAATGGATTCAAAGCAAGGCTAAAGAAGGAGATGAGTAAAGAGCTGCCATCATCTACACATCAGTGGGTGTAGATGCTCCAATTGTAAAGGTGGATTAACTCCATAGACCTGCCTTTAGCTGAAGGTCTCTTCCAACTGGAATTACACTCATATTTATTTACTCATGTGTACAAATCTGGAGTGTGCTTTTAAGGATAGGTCATTGTACACAATATGTCTCTTCAATTGCTTTGCATTTACTGTATTGAAGTTAGAAGTGATTATTGTATTGTATTGAGTTTGCTTGCTCCAAACTCAACAAATTGGATAGATATTAGAGACTGACGTATGAGAATCCGAGGCATTATGTGGAGAAAACGTGAACTATAAAATAGGAGACCTGTCTAAACCTCTCTTTGTGTTCTTTAATGACATTAACATCATTTATTGGGGGGGGGGGAAAGATAATTATTGTCAAGCAAAAAAGTGTAGGGTCACTTCAACATTGGATATCTGCCATGACAACAATGCCATATCTGTTATTTCATGATGATGGCTTACCTTTAAAAGATCCCCAAAGGATCTTTGGGTTAAGCAGATCAAAGTGGCAGTCGTCCTTTTATAATGCCAGGCCTTAAACTTTAAATATCAGATCACAGTTATGTGACATTGAGGTTGAGGATCGGAGTTTAAATAAAGACTAGGCAGTACTAAAGAAATCTTTTTTTTTTACCGAATGCATACTCAGCGCATCTGTTAAAATACATTTCTTAAAGTTCTCAGACTGGGGAAATTATTTGATTGAATTGAATGGGGCTCATTTCGATCACAGCTGTCTCGCTGTGTTTTCAAAATATTGAGAAATCTGAAAAATTCATAAAGTGTGGCACAGTCTAAACCCTCCAACCAATAGACGGTCCGCGTTTCTGATCTTTGAAACTAAACCCAGGGGCTCAAGCGGCGGTCGGCGCTGACTGGGCCTGATTCAAGTAGAGCCAAGCTTCTTTCGCATCGACTTGTTGTCCCCAAAACCCCAAAGAAAACGGAAACAAAAAAAAAACCCATCCTCAGACCTCAGCTCCGAAGATACGGCGTGTTCTCTGCTTCTGTCTCTTCCTTTCTTCCCTTTCACCGTCTCCCCCCATCTTCCTCTCTCTGCCTTTTCCTCCCCTCGCTCTCTTCCTCTCCCTGAACCATGATAAAACCCACATCACACACACACACACACACACACACACACACACACACACACACACACACACACACACACCTAATCCTATCTTTCCCCACCCACACAAAAAGGCTACAATCAGAAGTTGCTGGGAGTGAGGAGAACAGTGAACTTTTCATTCATTTGACCCAGAAGAAAACGATTTGATATCCAGTTAAGCTCCAGCCGCCAGCCTACGACCAAAACAATAACACAACCAAAGGAGGTGAAAAAAAAACTGTTCAACAAAAGAGAACCTGCATTATCCTCACATAGCCTGCCTGTCCATAGACACAAGTCATGGACATAAGTCCATGACTTACGTCCCAAATAGATGAAGACCAACCTTAGTCAGGCAGGTAAATGCACTTGGCGCATATGATGAGTGACCAATGAGATTGGCCCCCTTCCCTTCAGCCTCCACGTCAAAACCCTGAGCGGGCGAAATAACTCAATATTTATCGCCAAAAATCGCATCGTTCTCGTGAAATAAAAGACAACAACATTTGCCACTGTGTATTTTTCTACTTTTGTGCACATGTGTTTTCAATTACAACCCAGATTTGTTTACTTTTTCAGCACAAGAAACATTTCCACAACTAAACCTACATTTCGTTTTTTCACACAGCACAGTCATTTCGTCGTTAATTCGACTCCATAAAATACACAACATTTACCTTGTAAAAGCCACATATAGACCAATAGAGAAACCCGAAGACACGTGGGCCGGCCAGTGCCAAGCTTGCACCTTTTCATCTAGTCGCTGGCTGTGAAAGCAAAACCAAAGCAGCCGTCCCCCACCCACCCAAAGGAGGATTTGCTTGCGACTGGACCAATGTCACAGCCTGCTGTACACCCGGACCCTTTACCGGCAATCCCCCCCCCCCCCCCCCCCCCCCCCCCTTACCCATCTGAAGCAGCACACCCACTGCGCTATGCGTAGCCAAAAAAATGCTATCCGTTCACAGCACACCTACAGTCTGACGCGGATTTAGAATGTTTCCTTTTCGACTCAACACCCTCCGTCTCTTACGACTGACCCGCCTCTCGTTTCTTATTGTCCTTGCCTTCGGCCCATTCTGTCGCCTCGCCCCTCCGCGGGCCACAGCTAGCCTCTCCCCGTGTCCGGTGTGCCGGCTGTCGGGCGCAGATATGGTGTCTTGGCGGGGCGTGGAAGGCTGACCTCCGCCCTGCCGAGCGGCCAGGATGCAGCCGCGACTCAGGGCTATCCGCTGGAACAATGGGAGAGGAGAGCCACAAGTACTCATCTGGGATGAGTATATGTTGTTTTTTTTTGGGGGGGGGGGGGGGGGGGGGGGGGGGGGTACGTGTGTACACATTTGCACATAAAAATGTCTGCAGGTAGACACACAGACAATACACGCACACACACACGCACACACACTGACATACGGAAACCCACACCAATCCGGACATAGATGTACCAGAACACACATCAACACATTCTCACACACACACACACACACACACACACACACACACACACACACACACACACACACACACACACACACACACACACACACACACACGGTTATATCTTTATATATGGTGCCAGAGGATGTAACTGTCTGTGTTTCCTAATCTTCCGTCTATTGCAGATACCTTGCTCTCCCGGCGCTAGTCTTCACATCGTGTTTGACCTGATCCGCACCGTGCACCACATGGATGGTAACGCGGCCCCAGCGGTGCTTTACGACTACATTAAACAACTGGTCAGCTGGGGAGCGCAAAGGAGGAAGCCACAAATCTGCTGTTATGGACCTCAGTGTGTTAATGTGCTTTTTTAGGAGCTGGTTGAGTCAGTGTTAAGTTTTGTAGTTTGCATTGTATTCCATTGGGTAACCAATCGGACCATTGTTAATGGAAATCGGACGGAAACAACATCACTACACAGGAGGACATTTGCTTCAGGTTTAGTGTGTAGTGTTATTTATTGCGGGGGGGTTTACTCTGCATTGCAAATGAAACACTGGACACTAGAAGCTTGTCTAGTGTGCCTGTAGCTGTTTGAAACTGGAAGAAACAAATTTCTTGGTTGACCTTTTACTGTGCGAGCTAAGCCAACTCTTGAATCACATGGGGCATATTTGCAGCCCTTAGCCCGAGAGGTCAGGAAAAAAAACAAATTATTATTCATTGTCTGTATTTGGGCTAACTCAGGAGGTAGAGCGGGTTGATTTGTAACCGGAAGGTTGCTAGTTTTATCACTGGCTCCGTCCTGGCTGAGTGTTTAGGTGTCCCTGAGCAAGACACTAACTGCTAATGGACCTTAACAGCTTTCGACGAGCTGGCTGTCCACTTGCATGGTTCACTCCGCCGTCAGTTCTTTACCGTGTGTATGAATAGTCGGAAGTGGATTTGGAACAAAACAGTTCAAATGCCCTAGATGTATGATGTAATATGTAGTTGGTGATAATCTTCAGCAGGCATATGTAAAACCACACATAACTCACATTTAAAAAAACTGTCTCTGGGCCAAGAGACTGGACCCAAGAACAGCACAGACCGAGACTAGCGTTGGAACAGTTCAACGGTTTTTCAGGTTACCAGTGCAGGTACGACTAGGATGGGTCAGAGACAAGCAGGGTCGAAGCAAAGGACGCAATCCGGGAAATAGTACTAGAGCCCTTTGCATGCTGCTAAGACAATCTGGCAGAGAATGAGTGGAAGAAGTGGGTTTAAATAAGGTGAGGGAACACAGGTGGAGGTGGTTGCACTGATGAGGTGGGAGTGGCATGCAGGTGATCCAGAAAAGTACTGGCAGGGCTGGCCATGGGATGGAATTCCAGGAGCAGATAATGACAGTACAGAGCTGGCAGTAGGATGGAAAGCCAGGAGCTGATCGTGACACATAGTTAATATCCAAATTATTGAATTGATGGACAATTGAAGGATGTTTTAGATAATATTTTATTTTAGCTAGTGCCTTTCTTAGCCTAAGAGTCTAAGATTTTTATGTAAATAAATTAATGATAAGTCACTCTCTATTGCAGAATGAATTCACACACTGGTGCTTGAGCCTAAGGGCCACTTATGAAAGCTCTTGCATTCATCAGTAGGAGTAGGAAGGTTGAGGGCTGGGTGTCTCTGGCGACAAAGTGTGTTTTTGCAAAACATTTATTTTAGAAAAGAATGACTATGCATAGTTATGTTGAGAGTCAGAAGCAAATTAGCAGGAGAATAAATAATAAAGATAAACTATAAAACGGGCAGATGTTGGGACGGCTACTTTCCTAGAGCTAAGCTGAAGAGGCGGTGCATGGTAATCCATGAGACCAAAGTGAACCGAATTCACCACACCTATCAAAACTCATCTGGAGCCAAGGCCAGAGGTCCAACTATTTACTATCTTCTGTGAGCTACCCTCTCCCCTTTTCTCTCTCAAATCCTTTTACTTCATAGAGAGAAAAAAGAAAAAACAGGATAAATCAAAGCCAGACACACAGGCATAATCCCCAGTGTCTTTCCAAAAAGGAAATTATTATATTTGAAGTTATAAGAGTGCTTCCTGAAGAGAAAGGAAATGCTCCACATTTTCTTTCTTCCTTCTCTTTTTTCTTTCTTTTGTCTTCTGCATCGCCGGTATCCTGATCCAAGAAAAACATTGGCAGACAGACACACATATGCCCCTCTGCTACCCTCCTCCTCCTCCTCCTCCTCCTCCTCCTCCTCCTTCTCCTCCTCCTCCTCCTCAAAACGTGCTTGCTCAGCTCCATGGCAATGCACTGGAACTCATAAGATATCTCCAAGCGATGAAACGAGAAAAAAGAAAAGAGAGAAAGAAAGGAAAGGAGAGGAAATACAATCAGGGCGGGAGTTGTGTGAGAGCTCTGAGAAAGGTTCTTCTGGCCAAAGACATGATGAGAGGAAATTGCGTTGATTCAAGCCCAGCTTCTCTTGGCATCTGTCTGGCCCTTTTCAATTTCTGTTGTGATAACCGAGAACATTTGTTCTACAGGCGTTGGCTCAGATTCAGCCCACCAAAATGTTTTGTTTTGTCTATTTTTTTGTTCTCTTTAACTTTATCCACAATGACTGGGCTGATGGGCCCTGACAGTATCTTGTTTAGAAGGAAAAGGATAAATTTGCCCTGGTTAATGTACAAGTCTACAGTGTCTGACACATAGGTCAGACACACAAGTGAGCTGCTGATGCAGCATTGCATTATAGCAAGTGTCCCTGTGCACTTTAAATCAGATACTAGAAAATATATTTGAAACACTGCATTGTGGGCTAGATGTCAGTTGTAAGGCTGATCGCTTTTAATGGGATATTTAAAATGGTAAATGTACATTTGGAAATATTCATATTGCTTATTTACCAGATTTGCAGCCGGCCTTTACTGTGTATTGGTTAGTTTCTGATGCCCAGGAAGATTACACATTGAAAAGAATATTGACATACCATGTCCTTATTCAATAAAATGCTATAATAATTGATCAGATTCCTGAAAATATAGGATAGGGCTAGGAAAACGGTGTATGTTAAGAACAGTACTGTGGCCAAGACATGTCGGACAAACAGCATATATACGTACCTTTGCAAATACGAAGACACAAGCGCATTACTGGAAAATATAAATGCAAAAGCAGTTATAAGGGAATTGACAACTTTGGTTGCCGGCAGACTATTATTATTATCTCCTCATACGCTATGGAATGTGGATAGCCTGGCTTTGCCCTGTGGAAAAGGAAAGTTATTTCCCGTTTGAAGAGTTTTAATACAGATTACAATGTAGGCCTTCTTGCATGATGCCGATAAGCTTGGCACAAGTGAAGGTAGCGCTTCAAAGATGGCTTATTTTTTAATTAGACTATCCACGTTCTATACCCCTCCGGCAAAAATAGCCAGCCCATTTCATTATCAACATCCGCTGAACCTCACTTGTGTTATGTTGTGTTTGTTTCTTCCATTAATGCGCTTGTGTTTTTTTTAGCGCTTTTTGGATATCGTTAGCCTTATAGCCGTATTTTGACCAATTTGTGTGATATCTAACCTAACTCTACTCTCCTAACGCTGCTGATTCACTGTTCCGCATTGGCTATATCCTAAGCAAATCAGAGGGCTTTAAACATTCCATAATCACTATTCATCTATATAACTTGGGCATTTTTCATTGTAATTACAAGATGAACCTTAAGATATGACTTAGGCAATTTTGCTATGAGGCTAGCGATATGCATATTTTACTTATTTTTCAAGTCTTGGCCACCGCAGAACGGCCTCATGTTGCTCCTTTGAAACTGTAACAGTTACTAGCCCCCGTCCCCTGTCCCTCCATCGCTCCATCCCATACTCCCCACTGCACAGGGAGCCTGCTTACGGGAGGCCACAGATCCACGGCATCGTGGTGCCCAGGCGGGGGCCCCTTAATAGGGGGAGATTGATGGTTGCCCCGCCTCTGCTGGCTCCACCGTCCAATCACTGCGCATCAACACAGCTCTCTGCCCCCCAACCGCCTAATTTCCTTGAGGCGTCAGAATCGTGCCGTTCGCAGCACTTGATTGCAGCAAAACTAGGGGACCCCCCCCCCACACACACACACACTCCCCAACATTCTCACTGCAGCACCCCTGCAGGGCGCTTGTGTTTCTCCAAGACAAGCCTCGTCAAATACATGTGTCTTTATACATTCAGACATTCCTCTTGCGGCTGACCGCAACGAGGGCAGAGATGCCACTGAGAAAACGACACTGCGGCTGTTGGCTCCGTCACTCTGTATATCTTGTTGTGGCTGCTGTACGTGCGCTAAGAGCAGACAGGGAGCTTTCCCCGCCGATGAGACGTGAATGGTAAAAAGGCTCCGGTCTCATGCCAACCTAGACTGACAGAACGAGCCGCAGCCATGCACACATCGACACGGACACGCACGTGCTGTGAACAAACAACAGACAAGCCATGGAAGAACAGGAAAGTAGGCCAGGCGCGCAGACACACATGATGGCTGCGACGACCACACACACACACACACACACGCACACGCACACACACACACACACACACACACACACACACACACACACACACACACACACACACACACACACACACACAGACATATAGACATGCACACACAGACACAAAAACACACACATAAACACACACAAACACACACAAACACAAACACACACACACAATCACAGAGGCAGAAAAGCTGTCAGCTGACGGCTTTGGGTGCTGTGGAAGTGAAAGGTCGTGCACGGCGGATCGGGATGGGTGAAGGGGATGTATTTTGAATCCTTCTGTCACTCTCGCCCTCACTCGGAGCAGGGATCCCGCCGGACAGCATGACTGTGAGCAGAAATGACTTTGTTGCAAAAAGTGAAGGAAAAAATAAAAAGTGCGGCAGCAAGGCTTGTCAGAGTTTGAAAGGGCGACTGCGTTGTAGGACCACCCGCTCTCCCCATCGGCCCCGCTTCCTCTGTCTCGCCATCCCGGCCCACACACACACACACAAACACACCTACACACACACACGCATAAACACACACACAAACAATGCATAAACACACACACACACACACACACACACACACACACACACACACACACACACACACACACACACACACACACACACACACACACACACACACACACACACACACACAAAGACACACTGACCATCATCTAAATGTGTCATATAAGAAGCATAAAAAGAGAGAAGGAAAAAACAACTGGTGAAGAACTGCCTCCTTGCTACAACTTTTGATGCGGGGGTGGATCATACGGGTGTTGGATAGACTGTTGTTTGGACCTTTGCAAGCTGTCGTTTGAGTCACAACTGAAAGGGAAAGCAACAGTTTGTTATCCAGCAGAGCTCGGGTAGGCAGGAAAAAATAGCCAGCCTCAAGGACTTCATACTTTGGTGTCTGGGCTTTTATTTGTAGCCAGCACCGCTCTCTGCTCTAGCGCTCCATGCTATATTACTTGCCCTGCAGCGTGCCGTTTCCTCTCTTTAGCCAACCCCACTTCCCGCTGAGACACAGCACTCGCACTAGCAGCTCACTTTGACATTCTTATTTTCACCCCTTTGCTGTATCTTCCTTGTTGTTTCCTACTTTCTTTCTTTTTCCTTCGCTATCTTCCTTTCTTTGCCGATGTTTCCTTCTTCCCTCTCCCTTTGTATTGATTGATCCATTGTGTTGTTTTAAATGCATTTCAGTGAAAATTGCAATCAGCGCAATGGCTGTCCTATATATATCCCTTTGCCTTCTTTTTATAAATCAATTTTCTGGAAATTTGTATTTTCTTTGTCTCTTTCCTCTCGCTTCGCCACTTCCTTTGTCCACCCACCCATTCTGCTCCACTTTATGCATCCTGGCTGGCTCTGTTCCCTCGGGTTAGAGGAGTCAAACTGTGATATCAGCCAAAGACCCTTCCTGCACCTCAGATCCCTCTTTTCGTCTCTCTCTCTCTCTCTCTCTCTCTCTCTCTCTCTCTCTCTCTCTCTCTCTCTCGCTCTCTCTCTCTCTCTCTCTCTCTCTCTCTCTCTCTGTCTCTCTCTCTCTCTGTCTCTCTCTCTTTCATTGTTTCTACGCCTCTCTATCTGTCATTCTCTTTCTATTTCATCATATTAAATATAGATTGTGGGTCTAATATGGGGTTTAACCTGGTCCAACTTGGATATTGCCAGAACAACAGTGGGTTAGGACAGGGATGTGTGGGGGGGCAATCCACTGTATCTTCTTCTCTCTGTGCACCCCACACTGAAATGATAAGGACAACTGGAAGCCTGACTCCGAGCCCCTCCACCTCCACCTCCACCACCACTTAATGTCCTCACCATCCACACACGCACACACACATGCACATGCACAACTCAACCCACAAAGGACACTTGAATCACTGTGGCGACCAGGTGCAATGTCAGCGGGAAGGGGGATGGGGGAAAAATAAATAGAGTCAATGCCATAGCTGATTTTAATGCATCTATTGCTTCCATGTGGTCTGGTGTGTGATGTCAACGGGAATGACCAATTGGCTATGGCCTCCATCATTCATGCTGCATATGCCCTGTCATGGTATGCTAAACTGTGCTAGGCTAGGCTGAGCTACGATGCGTTTGTGGGGTATGGCTGTGACACCTGTGTCAATGTTTGACATAGTAATGTCTGTAGCATACCAAGCTAGCATCCCAAAGTGCTCTTCTGCCCCCTTGTGTTGTGGCAGGAGAAAACGTCCTTGGGGTCCCGATGAAGGACGTTTGAGAGGTAATTAATTAGCCATCACATTTCAAACAGTCATCTGTGGATTAATTGTACAACACAGGACGAATAACGCAAGGAGGAACCGGACACGATGATCTGGTTTACTTACTCACTGTAGCATAACCTGAGCATCTATCAGCCGTAATACATTCATAACATGCTTTTATAGACCGCATCCAACGTCCTTTTACAAGGATGGAAAAACAAATCACACCTGAAAATAGTAGAATGACATTTGGAGGCTCAGAAGCTAAGAAGCATCTTTACTTTAATTTGAATGCATAATGCTTAATTTAAGCAGTTAAATTGAGCTATTAGCACTGATTTCTCAATGGCATTTCTGATAAGGCCTTTGAAATACACTTCTTTAAATGTCATTTTATTCTATCAAATAATTTATTTTAATAAAACCCCCCCAGAGATAATGAATCTCGCAATCTCTCCTCTCGCTTCAAACTGTCACTCTTAAAAGAAAATACATGAGTTAAAAATTAAATATGTATAAAGTTCTGAAGTCTGAACATGATAATTACTGTTTAAAGAGTCAGCTGTGTAGTGCTGATCTGACAGACACACAGTTTAATACTGTGATCCATCCATCCATAAGAGGAGTTCCTCCAGCATGTTCTGGGAGTCTGTCCTCCCACCCCAACCTCATCAGCCTGTCCTTGTCCGCGTGGAGGAGCAGGGGGTACATGTGTTTTTTACCCCCCGGGATTCTGCAGGCTCGCGCCTGCAGAATCCCTCTGTCTCCCATCCGTTCATCTAGGTGAAGACAGGAAGGGTTGTGTGCTAGCGTGGTGTGGAATATGGGTAAGTTATGACGCCTCTTTTAATCATTTTATATTTTTACATGCATATGAATACCAAAGGAAAAAGTTCCAGATAAGCAGATTCATATTCTTAATAATACTGGCGTACTATGAATGTATTAATAGTATGCTAGCAATAGATTAATGGATTACACTGGAACGGATTCCAAAACGTATCTAACTATGTTACGCTTCTTTCTTCCCCCCAATGTGTTCCTCTCTCTCTCTCTCTCTCTCTCTCTCTCTCTCTCTCTCTCTCTCCCCATCTCTCTCCTCCCCTCTGCCTCTCTTCTTCTCTCTACCTATCTTCCTCTCTCTCTCTCTCTCTCTCTCTCTCTCTCTCTCTCTCTCTCTCTCTCTCTCTCTCTCTCTCTCTCTCCCTTTATTTCTCTTTGTAGAAGGCAACTGCTCTCAGTTTGACTCCACTCTCCCATGCAGAGTTTTCATTTAACTAATGCAGAGGTGAAACCAGCTCCCCTTTTACAGTGTATTTTAAGGAATGCTCTGGGGGTCTTGGAAAATAATCAAAACACTCTGAGAGCCCAGTGAGCAATACAAACCCTGGGTTGGAACAAAGGAATTGAAAAATCAATGGGAGAATATGCAGATTCTTTATTTGCTTTACTCCACAACATGCAAATAAACCGTTGGGAGTGCTCTATGAAATGCTTTACCCGGAGCAGAATAGTAGAATAATAAATTTTATAAACATAGTATGGTGAGGGATCATCTAGTACAAGGCACAGTTATATTTGTCAATTTGCCGACACTTGAGGAGTTTGAGTATGGTCTCTATTTTGTGGGCGTCCTTCTTGAAGCAGCAGAGAACGTTGTAGTCCCTCAAAATGGACTCCAGCACCTCTGGCTGAACGTCCAGCTGGACTGCGCTGTATTCGTTGTAGGACGAGTTCAGTATCGCCCCGTCCAACATCTGCCCGAGGACACACGATGAAACGATGAAACGATGTTAGCACCAAGGGAAAGATAGCGGAAAGACATTTGAATCCCTTGTTAGGAACGGGATTATAGAGTGAGTTTATATCAAATCAGATCCCAGTTGTTTGCCTGATATGCGGGGGGGGGGGATCGAGGACTTGCAAGCTATTATTTCCCTTTTGCGATTCTATTAATTTTGTGGTTTGCAAAGGTTTGAAAGATCCCATAAAGGTCCTGTAAAAGGCCACAAGCAAATGACTAACTAGCACCAATCCCTGATGGTTGATTGGGTTCAAACGCTTGAAGCACACGCATTTTACGACCTGAACATTAGTTATTATTTCTTGCTTGAAAATTATTTAAAGCCACACCCACCTTCCTGATGAGCACCACCACCCCTTGCTCCAGGCTAATCAGCTTTTCCGACATCCACTTGGTCTTATTGAGCAGCACGTCGGGCACGTCATCGTAGCGATCCAGCGTGGTCTGCAGGTAGACCAGCGGCTCGATCCACGACTGCACCAGCATCAGCACCGAGTGCAGCAACCAAGTGTCCTGTGGAAGCGTAGAGAGCCTGTCAAGGGTGTAACCCGTCTCGTGTCCCTGCGATACGTTGGTGGTGGTGGTTCTCGTGGTGGTTTTCAGTGGCCACGGTGAGGGTGAGGAAATGTCTCTGCTGCAGGGTTGAGAAAGTGTTCCATGGTGCGCTGAGCTCTGATCTTAGAGCCTGGGAGCAGTTTTAATGTCAAAAGTGTTCAATCAGCGCTTTCTAGAGGGACATCTCTTTGCATTGTAAGTTGACATTTGCCACATCAACTGATCAAGTGATGAAAGTTATAGATTTCCCCCCTCTCAAGTCAGATAATCCTGCCTTGGCCTTTAGATAAGTGTTTTCTTTCCAACCCGCTGATCATGGTGAACTTTAGATGGTGTGTGCTTGTTTAAAAATTGCCAAATGTGCAATCAAACATGAAGGATGAGAAAAGCATGTGTGCACAGGTGTGCTAGGCTAGAGACAAAAGTGCCCACACACATACATACACGGACACACATTATACAGAGAGAGAGAGAGAGAGAGAGAGAGAGAGAGAGAGAGAGAGAGAGAGAGAGAGAGAGAGAGAGAGAGGGAGAGGGAGAGGGAGAGAGAGAGAGAGAGAGAGAGAGAGAGAGAGAGAGAGAGAGAGCTGATAAACTAAATACAAACAGGCACAAGACGTTTAACTCCCGCCTACTCACAGAGATCTGCTGGAGTTCATTCTTGGAGGTGGGGATGGGGAAGTCTTTGGTGATGCAGGTGTTGCCAGCCTGGTTCCTCTGCAGACGCACGGGGAACGGCACAAACATATCCTCCTGCAACACACACACACACACACACACACACACACACACAAACACACACACACACACACACGCACACACACACACACACACACACACACACACACACACACACACACACACACACACACACACACACACACACACACACACACACTCACACACACTCACAAACACACACACACACACACAAGCATAAGTCAGAAAAACAAACACAAAGCACAACTCAATACAGATAGGAGAGCTTTAGGCAGATTATGAGTAGGAAGCTATTTACAATTTGGCCATATAGGAGCTAAGGTGTGTTTGCACAATGCATTCTTCACAGCAGAGGCGTGTGGTTTGTTCTGAGTCTGTGGACTTCACACAGTGCTGTTCCTGTTCCTGTAACAGCCCCCCATCCCTGCACAAAATGGTTTTATCTGACAAAACATTTTAGATGTCCAAACTACAACTTACTCTCCGGGCTTCCGAGACCTTGGCTCAAAGTGCTGCAGAATATCATTATTAGCTCTTGGATCAGCCCATGTCCCCTTAACAGTGTATCCTTGGCTAATAAAACCAGGATGGCCATACCAAAAATGCCCTGTCGGGATCAGGTACAGCTGGGGACTGGTGTCTGTCAGTGAGGTTAGTGTTAGGGGTAAGAAACGGTTTGGGGGCAGGGTCAGGGTTAGGGTCAGGATTAGGGGTTAAGGGTTGGGTTAGGGTTAAAGTAGCTCTGGCACAACACTTGGTGTGCGGAAGTATGTTTAATGTTGATTTTTTAATTCACAGATTCAGATTCATGCACACAGCAAACCCTTTTTATCATGACATTGATTGCAACAATAAGACACAGAAAATAGAATGAATAAACAAAAGCTATAGCCTGTAGATGGTTAAGATCTTTAGCACATCTTGTATTCATTCAGAATGTCTTCATTTGGCCACTATCAACACACACAATTTGTTGTTCTACTGGTGTCTCTGCGACTGCACTAGACACTTTACTAGACAGTTATGTCTTTGCAGATTTGACAGTCACAATAAAAGAGACCCTTTTTTTCCCCAGACATCCAAGCAACCGCTTCTGCTCTATATATATCTACACACCCTCACAGGGATTTAACCTTTTGGATGGAGCAGGTCAGGGAAGTGTTTAAATGCATTCATCCAGTTTTATCGGAGCACAGTGAGAGAAAAAAAGAAAAAGGGAGTAAAAAGAGGTTGTGGAGGCGTAAAAATAGGCATTACTCACAAACATGGAGCAGGACTCCTCGGAGACTCTGTAGATGAGCTCTGTGTGCTGGATGACCCGGTCGAGTAGCTTCTCCTGGGAAATGGTGGGGCACTGGGAGCTGCCGGCCTGCTCCTCCCTGCAGTCCACTGGGGAGCTGTGTGTGGGCGGACAGGGCCAGAGCACCGCAGCCCAGCACACCTGCAGTACTACAGGGAGACAGACGAGGCGGGTGGATGGTGAGAATGCACGGACACATACTCACACACGCACGCACGCACGCACGCACGCACACACGCACGCATGCGCACGCCATGCACAAACACACACACGCACACACAAACCCACACACGTGGACATGTGGACGTATGCACACAAACAGACACGTTAACAAATACTGTGCCTACACAAACAAGCACAGGCGCACGCAAGCATAGGCACGCACAAGCACAAACACACACGCGCGCACGCACGCATGTGTGCACACCTACACACACATGCGCACATCTTCGCATGTAACCAAACACAATCATACACAGGAGTACAATAGACAGACAAACAGGCATATATATATATATATATATATATATATATATATATATATATATATATATATATATATAATCTCACACACACACCCCACTTCCATGAGACAGGGAACCATTAATACAAACAACAAGTACTAAATACTGATAAGTACATAGATGTATGAAGACAATAAGAGAGGAAAATATGAAGAAGAAAACGTTTTTTGTTTGTTTTCATTTAGCATGGTTACAGGGCTGACAACTCACCTACTACTGCTGCTAATGTGTGCATTGTGTCAGTATAGCTATAGGATAGGTGTGTGTGCTGAGGGTCTGTGTCGGATAAGTCTATGTATAGAATGGTCTGAGCAGATCAGATGTTGTAAGAAAGGTCGGTGTAGGGAAGTCCTGGCTAGGTTAGTTTTGTGGGATAGGTCTGTGTATAGTAAAGTATAAAGCAGGATCGTTTGGTGTATTATAGGCCTATTTATCGATAAGTATGTGTATGATGGGTGGTGGAGGAAAGTTACGGGTGAAGATAGGTGTGTTTAGGATTGTCCTGTGTATGGATATGGCATGTAGGAGAGGGTGGTGTAGGATAGGTTTTGGCAATGTCTGGGGGTTCATCATTTATAGAGCTTGACCGACACATGAATGAGTGAAAAGCTTATGAGAGGTGTGCGTAGGCAGTCGTAAACAGACACTGCTTGTAAGTTATTGTACTCCAGCACAGCCTTGTCTGTATTCATTATGCGAAGGTGAGTACTCTCAAGTACTCAGGCCCAAAGGTCTTCAGACTTAAGGGGCATGCATAATGATTTATGGTCACCTGGGTTGGCACCTGTCAGGACAAGGTGACACGACCCAAATATCATCAAAAACTAAACTCAAGTGCAAGTAATCGAGAAAGAAAAGGTAATTTACTCAAGTATTCATAATCATTGACCCTCACAAGTCCAAAATCTTGCACACGTTGAGTTGGTATTTCTGAGCACATTTTTTCTAAATGCGTTAGATTCATACATATTATTCACTATTCCAGAAATGTCCTGACGCTGCTTCTTGGTCCTGGTGTATCTACTAATCAATTTATTTAGTTTAAATATGCAGACAAATGCCAAGATGTGAACTACAATCTTAAAAAATACATAGAAACTTTGTAATGGAACAAATTATTGAATTTCAATCATTTATAAGAAGATAAGAACATCATTAGCATAGTATATTTTCAATCATTGAAAATATACCATGCTAATGATGTTCTTATCTTATATGGATTAATTTTATAACAATATGAATTCAATATCATTATAAGGATATGTTGCATGTATTCGAGGTCTGAACCTTGACGTCTGCAGTGGAGGAAGATTTTTAACCCTTTCCAGCTACTTCATTATGTGTATCTTTCACTAGTATAAAAAAAAAAAAGAAAAATAGGAATAGAATTGGGACTTAATTAATTTCAGAAGGGAAATGGAGGAACACATCAGCAACAAAAATAAATATGGTAAAGATATGAATTTATAGCTTACAAAGAAGCAAGGAAATAAACACAGTATCCAACCACAGAACTGTTGAATCGCTTGGTGGAAGGAAAAATCCCTCTAATTGCAGTATGCAAGCCTTAATGGCCACTCAATGACCCAGGGTCTGTATTTAGGTGTTCACTATGAGGACTTGTTAACTGGAGTTGTGTTTTCTGTTGATTTCTGTATTTTGGGGGACATTATCAGAGTATAATGTTGCGCTTTTTACATCAGAAGCCCATACGACCTGTGAACTTCTTGTATGCCTCTTAAAATATATAAATCGTATGAGTCTTATGATCTTTAAGCAAACCCTTGAAACGTTCTTGATGTCAACACTGTGGCAGACAGAGATGTTTAATAGGACACTCCTCTAGAAAAAGACTTCCTCAAAGGCCACAGTTGACAAAAGGCTGCTGGCAGCGATGGGTGTTGTGTTTCCGAGAAGGACGTCAGTGAGGTGTGTATTATTCACACAGCAGTCCCCGAGACACCTGGAGCCCCATTATCTGTCACCTAACAAGAGGCGGGCTGTTTCATATTAAAACACCGTCCCCTGACTCATTTTCCCATCTTGCATGCATTCTATTTATTTCAATTGTATACGTTCCTGTAATTTGCTACAATGTGGAACCATTTGTGTGAAATAACTTCCTGTGAAGCGGGGGAATTGGGCACAATGTTTGACTTCCTCATTTGAGCGTATATATATGTGTTTCTGTATTCATTTCAATTGGGAATATATAAAAAAACAGCCCCTGTAGTTTTTCATTTCGTTTCAGGTCAGCATACAACTGCATTTCACACATTGATAAAAAATAGAAAATAGTGTTTCTTTATTCCTTGAAGTCTCTTTCTGATTACAAATGCTGCTTTGGCATCCAAGGTGAAAATTGCTTTTGCAGTTCCTCCATACAAATATAAATGCATGAAAAAAAGGGTAATTTCATCTTTATTGGTGTGCAAAATAAGCCCAGGTTCGATATCAGTCCGGCCCTAAATAGAGAAATAATGTACAATTCACAAAGATCAGGTCGGCAAGGAATTATTATTTTGATGTATAAAAAAGTGCAAATCGAAAATGACATTGGGTAGACCTTCTATTGAATTACATTGAAATACAAATTCATTTCTGTTCAGATCTGTTCCCATGGTGTTATGACATTTTTTCCATTCTAGACAAATGCTTATTTTTTTCCACTATACAACCAATATCACGAATATTAGTACTAGTATTAAATCAGGATTTTAAAGCTTTGTTATTATACCAGCTGCCATGACATGGGTTCTACTAATTAACGTGTAATGCATCAAAAGTTCTTAGCACAACCCCCAGCAGTTTGTCTATTGCACACGTGCGCCTTGATTCTTCTTCTTCTGCTTGTTCTGAATCATGTCCTGTCGCTTCGTCCATCCCCTTTTTGATTGACAAGGCTCAGTGCATATGAACAGCTGTGGCAGGAGGAAAGTAACACACTCAACCCCAACATGAAACATACTGGAGGCTCCGTGCTGCCAGCTGCTGCTGGTAAAAAAGCAAATAATCTCTTCCTTACGTGACAAGGATCCATCCAGAATAGGCCATTATTTAACAGGCTGTGTGTGTGTGAGGAGGACTGAAGGAAGGGTAATGCTGTTGATTTGACCCATTTTGAGCATGGTATCTTGATTTAAATGCTCTTCGAGTGAGAAAACAGGGTTTATAATGTTTACTTTTTATGTAGGCGTTTGAATATGCCTTTTTCTGATAACAGGGCCATTCCCCCACTTGCATGTTTTGTTGTTATTTTTTCGTCCCCCTGCTATCCCTCCTGTCTATTTTGTATGCCCTGTGTAATCACATTGGCATACTTGTGTATTCACTCTAGAGGATGCTGTTTTAGCCTGAATGCTGGTGAGGCAAGCTGCCAATCAGCTGTGTTGAGTCCAGAAATACATGGAAGCGATTGGGTCCCCTCTCAAATACACAGCAAAGTGTTAGCGCTAGGCAAGCCAGAGAAAAAGTAGAACAAGTTTAAAAACATGCTGTCAATTGTTTTAAATGTATTCCTCACAACCTTCAGCTTTGTAGCAAATCACGTCTGCTATATATGGCTGAGCAGGCAGGAGCATTAATGATGTCCCCATCGTGGTTATTTCATTTCACTGAATACTTGTAATCATGTGACAAATAAAACTTGAGATTTGACAATTGTATCGGCGAATAAACTCAGAAGAACTCAGAAGCAGGAAGCATGTGGCGAATTGCGATGGACTAACATTTGGAATGCAGCCCAAGAGAGGCAGAGGAGATAAGCATCTGCCCAACTTCATGGCATTCAGCCCAGGTGCAAACACTTTGCAATCAAGCAGCACCTGCTGGAGAAGGAAGGCGGTCATAGATCAGGGAAGCAGGACAACCAACGGCACAAACAATAACATTGTGCCAGTGTTACGTTCCCGTCGATGGGGGTTGGCTGCGGTTGGAGGAAGTTCCTTTTGGTTTGCATTAATGTTGAATCAGTTTTGGCCGACCTTCTATAGTTGTGTGTTGGTGTTTGTTGGGGAAGAATGAAAGCACCTTAAGTCTGTACACTGAGAATGTGTAACAATATCGATTGATTGATCCCTTCTTGAGGTGCATTTGATGCAACAAAATGCTGAACTTAGTACAGTGTGAACATATTCTCAAAACAAAAGAGAAAATGTTCTTCCGCATTACAACAGACCGATTCCAACTTCAGTTTAGCCGGAGGGTGAACAACAGCCCCGCCCACTCCAAGCTGAGAGAGGAAGAGTGTGGGAAGACGGATTCTTCCCTACTACCCGCTGACATACACACCTGTACACAATCTGGATAATTAGGCCTGGAAGCTTTATATACCCGTACCAAACTCAAGGCCGGTAGAGTGGAGGTGTTTGCAAGGAAGTTTGGCACACTTGTGTCTCCAGCTGTGGGGTATGATCGTATGGGAGAAGCTGAGAGAAGATGAACCCGCATTGAATTAGCCTTTGCTTTTTGGATTCTGGCTTTTGTGCGATTTCAAGGAAATGGATAGCCAGTCCATTTCCTTGAAATCGCACAAAACCCAGAGGTGGTCAACGTGCCGAACAGACTCCACAAATTCTTCTAGGACAGTGGTTCACCCTGTTTGCCACCGGGAATGGAAGTATCACCAAGAATATACAGTATCTTGCATCATTACTCGCCTACATTCCTTGCACACAGTTAAAATAAATCTAACTAAAGTTGGGTTTTCTAGGTCTTCCAGGACTAGATATCACCATCCATCAAACACATTTAGTGGTGTTTATGTTTGTTTATAGATCTAAATAGCGCAGCATACAGTTTCCAACTTCTGTGATTAAGTGTTTGTTTGGCAAAAGTCTTGATGTTGACGTGCTGGGTATAGCTTAGATTAAAAAAAGTTGAAAATGTCATCAATGTTTTAATGAGTACTTCAAACACCCACAAACTGGCTTGCAGCTGTATTGCTTCAGTTTGTGTGGTTCGAAAAATGTTGACCATTATCATTTTATATGAACAAAATGAAACGAAAACATTTGCTAAATTGGCCTCCAGACTTCAAATGGGAAGATATTTGTTTATGAGAGGGATAGAATGGGGAAAACCGCCCAAAAGAGTTCCTTTAATGAGAGCTATGTGATACAAAGGGTGTTGAAGTGTAGTGCCCTCCGTCCTCAGGCAATGTGGAAAATCTTGCATTTGGATGGTTCTACGTCGGTTAATGACTATTGTATAATGCAGTAATGCAGTCAAATAGTGTGCATAATTGTGTGCATTTCCTGACTATGAATATGTGTGTGTGTGTGTGTGTGCATTTGGTTTCGACCTCCCTCATCAAAAGTGGAAAAATAATCAGAAAATTAATTTAACACATTACAAGCTCCAGAAGAAAATGCCAAATTGATTTGATTTCAAGCTTTTTGCCCAGAAAATTACTTTCAGCAAAATTGTATTATTTATATCGTTATATATAGTGATAGTCACAGTAAAATGGCAAAAAGTTAAAGGATATGGTCTTCCAAACATACTGAGAAAAAGTAAGAGGCGATGGAAGCAAATGTGTCTATACTTTATTATACTTCTATTAAATGATCTTACACAAAATGAAAACATGCATATTTATACCTCCTCAGCAAATTTTTGTATTATGCATTATCATGTAATGGCATATGACTAACAGATATCACCTTGTTTTCTTGAAATCGATTTACAATAGCAAATGCATCATAGAATCCTAATGTTTTTCCTGGGCCCTCATATAAACGTGTCCTTGGCATTCATATAAACGTGTCCTGGGCCATCATACTTTGGCCACGAGTTGTTGAGCCTCATCAGGGTTAATACCCAGGGTTAATAAACATGTTGCCATGTAGACATTAGTTCTGTGCAAACATATATAAGTTGCACATACTGTAAACAACATAATGGATGTGTTATGAGAGAATGAAATAATTACTGTAAATATAATTAAATGGCAATGTATGTGGAATTTGGCTTACATCAAAGATTAGCTATTTGGCTAGCAATATCTGCCCAGGATTAATTTACAGTTTTGTCCAGGGCCATCAGATGAAAGTTTTTAAAAGAGTTAGAATTGCATTTTTTTTTACGAGTTTAGGAATTGATTATACTGTAAATTTCTCAAGACATCTTTGGCAAAGTGAAAATGGTAGATAGATTTGTGTGTTTCCCTTTAGGAAGAGAAAACACTATTATCCCTCATCTATCCAGCCAGCTCTTTTTGAGGACATATCACTGCTTGTTTGGACTGAATAGTTTGGCATAAGATTATTGTTGTTTCAATGATAATTAGTCTGCATAGTTGCCC
>NC_044063.1:15581182-15593682 GCF_902167405.1 Gadus morhua
AATAAATGATTAAACAGACAAACAACTAATAATCCCTAGTGGCCTATTACTGTTAACTTGCGGAGCTGTGTTAAAGCAGTAACACAGGAGTTGGAGCGCAGTTATACTACTATCAGCACGGCTGTGATTATCATGGGTACCTGGCCTGTTGCCTCATACCTATGACCTGTCATAGACATCTCCCAAGCCTCAACACAATCTAACTAATGCTAATCACCAAAGCGAACCTGAGTTGTTGCTGTGGGTGCTGTGTGTGCATGTGTGAGAAACTCAGGATTATGTGGCGATGGCTACACTGTTTGCTCGTGTAAAACAACATCAGGCACGGATGTAGCTAGGATGTAGCCCTTCCCATGGACGGATCGCATCGCCCTCTACCAACACGTACATGACATCTGAGATGGCGATAGGAAAATTAATTAGTGCGCGGGACAGGGTTAGAGACACATAATGCAAGTGATTGGCCGTGTCACTTCATCACTTTCCCAAGCTCCCCTATTACTTGCAATCAGGTTAGCCGGCCGTGAAATGCGGTTCTCATATGATGCTAGGAGTAATATGCCCCCCCTACCCCTATCCCCCCCCATCCACTGTACCTCACCACCCTTCCTCATCAGCACCAGCCGGTCCTCACATGGCTGATCGAGGCACTTAGGCTAACGTGGCTATGGGTGGGTGATCCTCGGGGGGGCGTGGAGGACAGTGGATGATGGATTATGGGGGAGAGGGATAGGGGGGAGCAGGGGGAATTGGCAGGACGGCGATCCAACAGGTTAGGCGCCACGATACCGGATTCGGAGGCACCGGCCCCCACGGTGTCGAGGGAGACGTATCACAGGCAGGGCCAACCCCTGGTGGGGGGGTCTGTTCTGTCCAATGTTGAAGCTGCTTCAGCCTGATCGCTATATCAAGAGAGGGAGGTTGGGGTGGTGGGGGGGGGAATGCTAGTCTGTGGCGGCAGCGAGGGAATATTTTGTACAGAGAATGGGGGGCGAGGGGACTCTGGAGTGGCGTGTTATTGATCTTTATTAATCAAAACGACAATGCAAAGCAATAAGCATGCCTTCTCGTGTATCAATCACGGGGCCCCTACTGCAGGAATTCAGCGTGTGCAACTATGGGGGCTGACAGGTGATAATCCTGGGAAGAGAGAGCGCATCATCACAGTTGGCTTCCTTCCTGCTGCTGCTGCTGCCGTCGTCAAGGTTATGTCGTTTGTGTTTCGAGGCATGCGGCAGAAGGTGTGTGAAAATCGAGCCAAGGCACAAACTGCGCGAGTTATGATGGATTTGTGCAAAGCGAATTCCACGGCATTCTCCGAAACCAATTCCAATGCGCATGATGTTTTCGGTGTATTTCAGTGTGTGGGCGCGTGTGTGTTTGAACGTGGGCAGATGCACAATCAGGGATATGTATGCATCATCGATTTCAAATGGTACAATATGAGTTGAGGCCTATGCCACCTCACGAACGCAACTGATACAATGTGTCTATAGATAGCAGACGCACTCGGAGCACAGTATGTTTCACCAATTCTTCCCCGCTCTGCCAGAAATAATGAGCATTTTGGTCTCTTTTTGTATTGAACAAAAGAATTGCGCATCATTGAGCTGAGCTCTCATAGGTGGATTTAGTGCGTTGTGCATTTTTTTCCCGTTACAAGTTAGATTTTTCAAGTTAGGGCAAGCCGAATCCTGAAACAAACAAAAATGATTTTGCTTACCCGGTAAAAAAAGTAAAGTTACCACTCCGCTACGATTCCCATCCTTCCTGAGTCCTTTCTCGTGGGCCAATCTTGGAGCCACATATCTGGAGGCGGTGGAGAGGGAGATAGGGAGAGAGAGAGAGAGAGAGAGAGAGAGAGAGAGAGAGAGGAATGAGTGAGAGTGTGTGGTGTGTGTGGTGGTAACTCAGTCGGAAGCTCTCTCTGCTCCGGCTTCCTCCAGCATGACATCTAGGGTGTTTTTTTTTGTTCTTGAAGTACAGCTTCCCTCGCGGACTATACTTCTCTCCCGAAGTTTATTTTTTCTTCCCTCTTTCCCTTGTCAGTTGCTGTGTCCTCCCAGGTGCTCAGATGCATGTGGAACTTTTTGTCATGTTTAGCTTGAGGTTGTCCTTGTCTTCTTATCTTCTCTCCCCGGTCCAGCATGTATTCCGAGATGTTTGGTTTGTAGTGGAGAGAGAGAGAGAGAGAGAGAGAGAGAGAGAGAGAGAGAGAGAGAGAGAGAGAGAGAGAGAGAGAGAGAGCGAGAGAGAGAGAGAGAGAGCATTACTTGTTCTGGCAGACTCCTCTGTCCATCCATCTTGAAGCTGACGTGGGGACCAGGGTGGTGTTTGATGCATGGTGATGTGGATGCTTGTGGTGGCCACCTCCCCGCTGCGTCGCTGCAGTATTCATCCACTGTGGTTCCCCAGATGCTGGGGAGATACGATGCTGCTTTGTATAGCGTGCCAGGGCCTGACGATGACGTTTAGGACTCGCTGGCCCAGCACTAAGGCACTGAGGCAGCGGGGGGGGGGGGGGGGGGGGGGGGGGAGGGGGTGGTGAAGGGATGTGGAGATATAAGGGGAATTGCTTCCCAGCGTTCCCAGACTCGGTTTTTCGGGTGAGTGGAGCTGAAATATTACTGCCAAGCAGGGGCTTGATGAAGCATCTGAGACTTCTAATTGACACACAAACACACACATGTACATACACACACAGGAATAGTTTACATAAATTCCTACATAAATAATGATAAAAAAAAATTGAATAATGTGAATGGAATGAAGAAGATGCAATTGATCACAAGCAACCACATTTCTTTAATAAAAAAAACACACACACGCACACACACACACACACACACACACACACACACACACACACACACACACACACACACACACACACACACACACACACACACACACACACACACACACACAAAACCACTACAGTGTCCATGCTACACCCCACTAAGGTGGCTGCCACAACCCACATAGTTGACTTTTACTGGGCTCCTCCAAAACAAGGACGCAGGGTGGTAGTGTGGGAACCGGTTTATCTTCTTTGAATCTGAACACAACATCCTTTTCATATTTTAGATAGCTGATGAATGCAAAACAATAGCAATGACTCTAAGGCTGAACAATGAAAGCATTGCAATGAAAGCAATTGTATTTTTATTGACAACAATCAAAAGACCATTGACAGAAAGCATTATAATACAGCAGTTGCCAATAAAAGCTTGCTTTCACCCTTACCAAATCTCCTTTTGTCTCAACATAACTTTCCTTGTCTTGCTTGTGCCCTTCCTTTGTTACGATTTTTCTTTGGGTGTGAAATATGAAAGCCATTTTCAGATCAATGCCTCATTGACCTTCCTAGAATCCAACATATGGCTGCTTTTAACCACAGTCCAGCAACGAGAAAGAAGAAGGAAAAGGAAAAAATAGACAAACAGAACAGATGAACAGATCATTGACCATCACCACATCTGTGTTTCATATGAGGACCTTTCTCCATGCTTACCACCAACGGTGGTGCTGATTGGTATATACCCTGATAGGGATGCTATAAATAATGTCTGCAACCCCCAAACCACATGCTGGCTGTTATGAGGGGTTATACCAAGGTGCCGGTGAGGACATTGCGCTGGCGAGCCTCAGGAGGGCTCAGGCAAATTGCCCTCGGTGGATCCGATGTTTATTGATCGGGAGATGCAGCGAGAGCTTAATTGATTCACACTCTGAGATCAACAAGATAATCTCTGAACCTCGGAACTACAGTTGGGCTCTGCTGTGAGAAATTGACCAGCCAGGGCAAAAGAGGTGAAAAACATGCCCTGGCTACACGATAATTAATGCACTTTTGGAGGAATATATTTGTTTTTTTTTAATAAGTGCATCTAAATCCACAGTTATGTTCTTTGCTGCATAAGACAGATTTAGCTTTTAGTAACATTCAATACAAAAAATAAAGTAAGACAGAAAAAGAAAGAAAGAAATAACGAGTTAACAAGTTGGTCTGGCTCCAATAAGTTCAAATATTAATCAAATGGTCTTGGGTCTGAGCAATTACTAAGGACAACTTCAATAATCCTCAATGTGTGTTCTATTGATTGAGTCACCCAACACTCCCGACATATAACATAATCCTAGGGTGCTGGAATGGGTTACAACCACATATACAGTTGGATTAGACTAACCCCACACTGCCATTAGTTTTGACAACATTTTAATTCACCAACAACACCAAAACAGGACAACCACAAAAGCAAATGGCAACATTGTTGTGCCGTGAGATTTTGACAGAAAGATGTTTCTGCAAAAATGTCTTCACTCTGGCTCTCTACCTTTCAGGGGTGATGATGAGCGTTATATTGGATTCATATCCCTTAACCTATGGCTGACACAATATAGTTACGATCAGGACCTAGGTATTGTAGATAACTAGCCCTCCCTGTGGGAGTGCCGGCGCTACTGGGTAAGGCGCCTCAATTATGTCAGAAAACACAGATAGATGTTCAGTCGCAGCGCACTGGGATGCAGGAGGTTAGCAAATATGCTTGCAACATACTCGCCAATGTCGCAGAGTCGAGAAAACTGGATGGATTAACCAAGCTAGTTAGCCTGGCTGATGTAGCATGCCATGCTAATACTGAGCTGCATCCCTGTTTTAACATCAGTCACACCACCAACAAGGATTTAGGGGCTACCCTCTACTTTCTCAAAGTGTAAAACCAACAGGCAAGGGCAACCACAAATCAGCAAAAATCACATTTGTTTTTTTCCAACTTTCTCTTCCCTGGGGAATCTGAGTGGTAACCCAACTCCCTTAAACATAAATAAATCGGAATAACTCAAGATGGACTATGACTTGAAAATAACTGTACATTTTCATCTCCTTTGATGGGCTTGCCTTCTGCTCCTCAGTTCATGGACAGCTCTTTGTTCATTATGTCAATGCCGGCGTTGAAACTCCACTCTGTAGAATGTGATTCGCAATCTCTCACCTCTGGTTCTTTACGCTACACATAAAGGGTAAATTGGCTGGGGTTCTTTATCTCAGACACCTGGTATCTTTGGTCCGGGAACTCTAACATCAGCCGTCTGCCTTGGCTGGTCAAAGCGGTGCTTGTCTAGACTGCCAAAATACATCCACTAATATCAAACTGCAATTATAAAAAATATCCGGGAGACTTGGCTGAACTGTAATGCTTGATTAAAACTCTGCCGGACACTGAAAACTTTCTGGACTATTTCATCACCGAGGCATTAATTTGGCAACGGCTCTGGGATAATTATAAAAATATTAACTTAAGAAATAAAGAACTTATTAATTCCTAAGAATTCTGAATACTTAATGTTTTAAAATGAATATGTCACAATTGTGTTCCCTGTCTTGTGGTCTCAGCCTTATAAAATACTTTCAGTTCCTGCACACACACACACACACACACACACACACACACACACACACACACACACACGCATACACACACATACACACACACACACACACACACACACACACACACACACACACACACACACACACACACTCACACACACACACACACACACACACACACACACACACACACACACACACACACACACGCGCACACACACACACACACACACACACACACACACACACACACACACACACACACACACACACACACACACACAGATACACTACTTAACGGTCCACAAAGCATCCGGTATTGTCACACTTAATGTTCTATGGATTTCATTTCTGTCTCCATCCCTTTTAGATAACGGCGAAGAAAATCGGAAAGAAGGGAAATTGATTTCCTTTCTCTTCTTTTGCAGATGTGAAACCTCGGGAGAGATTTCCATGGCTGCTGTCAGTGAAGACACAGGAGAACAGCTTCCCAGTGGCGCATGTCACAGTGATCTTTTCTCTCTCTCTCTCTCTCTCTCACTCCCCCCCCACCCTTGCACATACTCAATCTCTCAGCCTCTCTCGTGACCTGTTGCAATTTGAGACGCTTCAATCAAGCCTGAGCCCTGTCCCAGGGAGGGGAGAAGGGAGGGAGAGGAAGAGAGATATATTAACATTGAAATATATTAAGCCAGCCAGCGCAGACTAAGGCAATCTGTTGTATGCATGGGTTTTTGGAAGGTATTTGCTTGCATATTGTTGTTCCAGATGAGGGGCCAAGGATATGACGTTCCCCATGAAAAGCATTTCAAACCGAGTATCACACTTGCATTGAAATATCTGTGCCTGTATGTCGAGTGTGTGTTGTTGCAGAGCTGAGCTAGGCATGCCAAGAGCAACTGGGGAGGGGACACAAATAGATAACAATTTCGAGTACGGACGCACACACACACACACACACACACACACACACACACACACACACACACACACACACACACACACACACACACACACACACACACACACACACACACACACACATAAACCACAACATACCACAGACACACTCATGCACACATGCACACACACATTTGCAGACCTCTCTCTCTCTCTCTCTCTCTCTCTCTCTCTCTCTCTCTCTCTCTCTCTCTCTCTCTCTCTCTCTCTCTCTATTTCTCTCTATCTCACATACTAACAAACACACGGCTTCCTACACACACTCAAACTCCTACACGCAATTTCCTACACACACTCACACACGCAACAACGAAAAGCCGGCAACACACCTGACACATGCATGTGCACAAGCACACACATATGTAGACAGATTATCTCTCTATCTTACACCCTCACACACACACACACACACACACACACACACACACACACACACATGCACACTCTCTCTCACAGACAAACACACACACATAGTCTCCTACACACCCACAAAGCAGTCGACAGAGAGACTTGGCCAGGCTTTCAGCACCACGGACAGCGGTCACTTGCAATCTGGTTAGGTCATCACTGCTATCGCTCTCAGCTGCTGCTTCTGCTGCAGAGTTGAAGGCATCACACCTGACAGCAAATTGGTGATTGAGGCTGCGTTGATATACCTGGAGGGTGTTCCCCCACCGCAGGGAGGGCACATCCACTGTGTATTGGATCGCTGGTATTATTGCACTAGATTGCACACACACATGCACACACACATAGAACACACACACACACACACACACACACACACACACACACACACACACACACACACACACACACACACACACACACACACACACACACACACACACACACACGGAAGAAACTTGGTCTTTGGTGACAAGGTTTTCAGGCTCTTTTTGACGTTTTAGATTTTTTTATTTATGCTGTCATAAGGATTTATCATGTATATATCACTTTCCTAAGTTCCTATATGTTATCTTTGACTCTCGGTATGTTGGGTGCATTGTGCTGCTTATGAGATTAGATTGTACTTTATTGTTATTGCACAACTACAATACTACGCAATGTAACTACTTTCTACATTCATCTACAGACGGACGGACAGACACACACACACACACAAACACACATACGGACACACACACATATAAACACACACGCACACACACACACACACACACACACACACACACACACACACACACACACACACACACACACACACACACACACACACACACACACACAGGGAGAGATAGTTCAGATAGAAAGCTGCAGACTGTGATATATTTGTGTTGCTGCCTAGTTCACACATGATGTCATGCTTATTAAACACTAGCTGACTAATTGTTCATCCAAAAGTGTTGTTACGGAAATCATTTTCTGAGGTAGCCTAATTTGAAACATAACCTAATTAAGGAACATGCTAGATTCTTCTGTCTCCTCAAACACACAATACTATGGTTGATTTAGATAATTGCACTATATTCCACATTCTAACTTCAAAAACAAAATAACTAATTATAATTTCTCTGTTCCTGAAACAAATAGTCAGCACACAATGAGTACGGGGAATGACCTCTCAGAGACGAGGGGTCATTGCTTCTGCAGCACTCTTGGTTTGACCATTATTAAGAGTGAGTACTTGCTACTCATGCTTGGAACTTTGAGGCTGCATGCTCGACTGCATTCCGTTTTGCGTTTAGAATGTGAGTAATTCAAGGACTGTGTCAAAAAAAACCAGCTCGATAAGCTTGGTTTTTTGCTTTCACCAATACGTGAAAGGCTGTGTCACCAAGTCCATGCTACCTTAACTCTCGGGGTAACAGAGTACTGAGATAGTGATATACAACAAAACAAGACTAACATTGATTACTAAGTAATGGATTAATTAAGAACAAAACGAAATAACACAGCACCCTCTTCCAGCACATAACATTGTAATGGCAACGAGTGCACTGGGGTTTAGAATAAAATCAAGTTTAATAATATACCTTGGAATTAGTAAATTACCAAAGTGCGCTACAAAGGTGTTTAATCTTCATCTGGGTTTGTGTTAGTTAGACTTTACACAGAGCTCCTGAACTCGTAAGCAACCTGAATTCAATTCAACGCATCTGTGGTTTGCAGGCACGTACAAATATCTACATTTTTCTTCTGGCAACTGGGTTAACACATACACAAACATCACCCAAAGGACACCCACATTCCCTCAGTCTCCTGTCTCCCTTCTCTCTTTCTCTTGCTCTTGCTCTCTCTCCCTAGTTTCACCTAAATCCCCTTCTATTCCCAAATTGCTTGTCAAAAGGTGGTCCAAATTAGAAAATAAAACGCTGTGGCTGACAAACAAGATGACATGCTGTTTGCACCTGGCCGCGGCAATTAAAGCTCTGATGAGAAGGGAGAACGCCTCCTAATTCGCCGTCTCGGAGCACATCAGCGAATTCACAAAGAGATTAGTCGCGGCACGCCGCCGCCACCGCCAGCCATCTAGCGTGGGAGCGGGTTACCCTGTGGTGTGTGTGCGTTCTCATGGGATCTGAGCAAAATGAAGACATCGGCGGGACACTCGGACGATGGGCGTATTCAACAGCGCTGTGTGCTGTGCCCTGTCTCTGCGACCGATATGGGGGATTTTGTTCATGTTTTGGAGAGGCCCTTGTCAGGTTCTGAAACCTAGATTTGACACCCACCATCGTGGGCAATGGACAAACCAGGCCGACTCAAATGCGCATCAGTGTATTAGTCTGATACAGATGAACACAGACACAAGAAAGAATATCAAAAGCTTTCGTGGAAATGTGACTCACACTAGGGATCTGAAATCTTTGGACGGGTTTTGACTAAACGAAAAATTTTGGTTGAAGGAAACAAAACCAAAAAAAGCTTCTCAAGATGTTTGCGGTTCCGCTTGTTCTGCTCTCTGTGTGTAAACAGTGCAGTTAGCGTGCAGCGTTGGCAGGTCTGGATGTGCAGCAGCTTGCGCTCACGGGAATGTTGTGAAACCCCCTCCCCCATATCTCAAATAGACCAATTTGAGCAACGGTACACAAGTAGACAAAATTGTTAAAGTGTACCACTTACACAGTATGCCTGGCCCTCTTCTCCCCTTATTTTCACTTGGGATAATAAGACAGAGGCTTTCATACAAACATACGCCAGACACATCATTATTTCATAAGTTGGTTGTGTTGAGAACAGTAAATTAGGCACTTCACCATTTTTTTCCCAGGAAGAAAACAAAAAAAACCGCCTTTCCTTCCTTAAGTGTACACTCTGCCCGGTCAAGGGCAAAGCTTGTGTGTTGTATAGCGTACATTTAAAATACACCCCGCCACATCAAAAGGCATTACAACATCAAAGTGGAGTCTAGCTGACAGTCTGGGTTTCTGCTTACGACAGGAAGGCTGTCATGAGTAAATATGTGCATAATAAGTGTGGCAGGCAGGTTGCGCTGTCTCAGAACTAGCTACCGTGAACAATTAAACACAGCAATTTGTTAATCACTTTTCAACAATCAAGTACATTACTGGGACTACATTTGATGTACAAAATAGGATTTTTTCAGAAAAAACTAAACAAAACAATGTTTGTTACTTTCTATGTATTACTATTTATTATTAGGTTTCTCTGCATAAGCTGTTTTGTATGGTTGGCGACATGAACCTGCTTCACTAGCTAATATAATAACATGCACTCAGGTGCAGGCTCCAGGCTCTTGAAGATTAACAAGCTTATAGACTGGTTTTGGCACATTTTCAGCATTTTAACATTTCAAGTGGATTGGGAAAATAATGATTAAATAAAATAATTTAAATATTGAGATTTAATTCAATGGCAACCTCAGTTTAAAAATATATTTAAGCTTATCTACCTATCTTGTGTTGCAGAAAAATATGTTGAGGAAGGTCAAAAGTTTGGTTGCTCAAACGTCATCAGTACAACAGCCATACATTCAGTTTGAACTTGACATCCACACAATAGTTGATCCAGCTTTCATGACTCCCCTGTAGACGGAGGCTTCTCTCTTGGCTAGTTTATGATGTTTTAAAGAAAAAATGCTTGCTAAGTTTAATCATTCTTCTCTCTATATATAAGGTTAAGGTTATGGGATATTTACTGTCTACCACAAGTAAAGAGGGGCCCAAAGGTCTTTCCAAGAAGCTCATAGAATTTCCCTTTTCTCAGAATCTCTATTTCTGACTATTCGACCATCAACTGATGTACGGCCATGGCATTTGCCACTCAAAGTAAAGCTATGTCAATTTTGTGCATAATACTAGAGCAGATTGAAATTCTCTGCATGGCATTCATTTTCATCTGCATTTGGTTTACTGCGGCGGCATGTGATTCAATGTTTTTATCCCTGAAAGCACTTTGTGCGTATGCTTGAAAAGCACTTGATAAATAAAGTGTAAGTTTATTATTATTGTTGATGGAGTTTGAGCATGTCACTGACGTCTGCGTCTAGCTTCTAGCAAGCGCCATTAGGCGCCCGTCTCCTCGCCCGTGCATATGCGATGTGTACCACGTCCCTCCCTTGAGTGGGTGCTTCTCAACGAGTGTACGTGTGTGTGTGTGTGTGTGTGTGTGTGTGTGTGTGTGTGTGTGCGTGCGTGCGTGTGTGTGTGTGTGTGTGTGTGTGTGTGTGTGCGTGCGTGCGTGCGTGTGCGTGTGTGTGTGTGTGTGTGTGTGTGTGTGTGTGTGTGTGTGTGTGTGCGTGCGTGCGTGTGTGTGTGTGTGTGTGTGTGTGTGTGTGAGTGTTAGCTCGTGTCGCAGTATGGGTTTGAAAACAGCGTGACAGTGGCTAACTGGTGCGACGCCGCTCGACGCTGAGTAACGTCTGTCCCTTCCATGATGGAGGGTCTCTCCTCTTCTGTCCCGGAGACCAAAACAATCTCAGGGCTTCACAGTTGTTGTCATTCCTGCAAAGCATCGTCGGACCGTTTCAAAAGCAGCCTGGCTGACTAATTGATTCAAATGTGATTTGTTTCATGGGTCTTTTTGGTTGAGCTGAATCTCAATGGTTTTTTAATGGATCTTACTGGTCAGCTTAAAGGGTTCTTCGGTAAGGAGGGCAAGGAAAAAATAATAATGGAGAAAGTCACAGAAGAAGGGAACACAATCAATTGCCACTTTCTCTCTATTTCTTCTCTCTCTCCCTCTGTCTCACTCTTTCCTCTTCATCTTTCATCTTTAATTGAATACTTTATTGAAAAAAAACCTGAGCATGGGAGAGGGAAATAAAATCCAATGGCAATCCCTGCCAGGTTTTGCGTCATGACATTTCTGACATTGCCAGGGTATTTACTACTCAACCCCCCATACCCCCGCTTCTCCCCGCTCCTCTCCCCCTGCACCAAGCCCCTATCCTCCACCAAGCCACCTATTGTGTTTCATCCCTCACTGCGTTACACACAAAAAAGATAAGATTCAAGAGAGAAGCAATTGTTTAACCTTCAGCAGAATGGATCTTTTTTTCTCTCTCGTAAAACCGTCTTCTAAAAGATTTGCCATGCCTTTCCACCTTGACGCAATTATCTGCCACTTAATAACCGGCAGGAAAGGAGGAAAAACAAATAAAACAGATACAAATCAATATTCACACACAAATGCTCTCTGCCAACAGAATTTATATGACAGCCAATTGATGCAATAGTGTTCTTTGGATGTCGGTAGATCTTCAAGGGAATTTTCAGAGGAATCTGCTTTGTTCGCGTTTTGTCTAATGCGTCAGTATAATTGAGGCACCTGGTTTGTGAGCACATGAATTGCATTTATTTGATTTCACATGTTAATTTTGTACGGCTACTGAAATAATAGATGTTCTCTATGTACCTGTGCATGTAAACCAGTACCAGTTAATAATATAATAATATACCAGTTAATAAACATATATAATGCTGAATTGTTTTTGTCTGGTGTTGTATAACAGTATGAAATACCAGGGGGTTAGAACATTCCCACAACCAAACAAACAGCCTCCCATGAAATAGATACACAATTCTGTGCAATGTGACCTCAAGTTCTGCTCTGGGTTCTTCAGAATTTGAACAAAACGTAGAGAGGGAAGCAATAGCCTTATATATGAACAATGGATGGATAAGGATTGTGTTTGCATATTATTTCAAACCATTTTACT
>NC_044063.1:15601182-15621182 GCF_902167405.1 Gadus morhua
GCACATGCGTGTACAACGTTACATACACACACACACGCTAGCAGAATAACTTGGACTGCTAGGCAAGCATACTGTGATGCTACAGAGGCATAGTATTTATTTGGAATAAATCCATTTGTACTCAAGAAACCAGTCACTCAAAATGATGAGTACCCATTCCATAACAAAATCACCAAATCAAAACAGAAACAAAACAGGATCAGTCAATCATTCCAAATATGATAACGGATCACAATTTGACAGACACTTGCAGTTATTGAATATTGCTTCAATAGTGATTGTCATGGCAATTGACATTTGACAATTGTTTTACTAGATGGCCCGTCGGCAGGCTGGCCAGATTTGATTAAAGCCATGAGCAGAAAAGCTCGGGATCAAATGAGGGTTCCGTTTCAAATAGTGAACTCCCAAGTTTTTTCCCCAAGTTGTTTATCACTTCTTAAGACCAGAAAACTTCCTTGGGGTTATATTCAGCCCGGGAATATAATCCCCTGGTCTCCCTCCCAGTCCCTTCAAATGCCAGTACCACAGGCAAACTCTGGAAGTCATTGAAGTGAGGAAAGAGAAACAGAATTGGAGAAATCATGTTCAAATTCCACATGGCTTTGAAAGAGCAGCAGCAAAGAATCACTTTGCTGGCCTCTGGTTTTTTATTTTGCAGTTTTCATTTGGGTACTGTTACGTTTTGTTTTAGTTTTTATCTATTTGTCTTAAAAAAAGCGGTCTCTCACACATACATGAGTGTGTTAGAAGCTATGAGCACCATCCCTCCAAATGGACTTGAAACCATTAACATTAATTTGTTGTTGCTGGGAAGGCGGGAAAACAAGCTTCCGCCATTGGTGTCTCCTGCTTGCATCGTTACCGCTCGTCGAGGGCTAGTGGAGCATTATGGAGGAAAAGGTGGTAATTACATACAGTCCTAACGAAGCAGTTATTAAATATTCATTAGAATATGTTCTCTCTCTCTCTCCCTCTCTCTCTCTCTCTCTCTCTCTCTCTCTCTCTCTCTCTCCTCTCTCTCTCTCTCTCTCTCTCTCTCTCTCTCTCTCTCTCTATCTTCTCTCTCTCTCTCTCTCTCTCTCTATCTTTTTCTCTCTCTCTCTCTCTCTCTCTCTCTCTCTCTCTCTCTCTCTCTCTCTCTCTCTCTCTCTCTCTCTCTCTCTCTCTCTCTCTATCTTTTTCTCTCTCTCTCTCTCTCTCTTCAGAGGCGTCATAGCTACTAGACTCTCCCCCTCCTCTCACCGGTGGAGGTGAAAGTGGCACACCACTCGCTGTCCAGTGACAGGTGACAGGGTACTGGTGAGCTCTCCCCAGCCATGACAGCCTGCTTTAGGGTAACAAAGCATTTCTCATTGTTCGGACCTGCCAGGTTTAGTACACTGGCTGTAAGGGAAAATATATGGAACCAACATTTATATTTATGTTTATTTATTTATATATTGGTAAACTTTTTAATGGTTGTTTATTCATTATATCGAAATTAAATTGTTTATATTTGAAAAGAGTTGTGATCCAATTAAATGTATTTCATCAGATTAAATATAGATAAATACAAATTGACTAAATTGTAATAATAACAATACTGGGAGGCACAAATATATGATAACAACTTAGATAGAAAAACTCAAACAAACTATAATTAGAGAATTGATTTGTGTACATGGCAACATTTTCGTTGCATAATCTATTCAGTTGTTAGTTGGCTTTGAATACTCTTCCCCCCAATATTAATCCCTTATCTCCAGAACTGACTTGGAACAAAAATCCAATATAGTTATTACAGCACAAAATTAAATAACAAGAGGGGAACAACAATAACCACATCTAGGAAAACAACGGAAGTAACAAAAGCAGTTTGTCTCATTATTAAAAGTTTTATCCTAAAACCTTTGAAGAGTTACTCAGAGAAAACCTACTAACTTGTGTGTGCAACAGACCTTACCCGGCAACTATATGTTTCACAATTTACCCCTGGGATTAATGTTCAAGCAAAGGGAAAATCAGGCAAATAACCAAAATGTGTTGTTATTGTTTATTTTATCAATTTGCACTATGATTAATAATTTACTATAATGAGTGGCAAGGAAGCATAGTGAAAACAGATGGGAAACAGCCATTCCAAGCCACACAGTGTTGTTCACTTTCTCTCTCAGGTCAGGTCTGCCTAGAGTCCTGAATGTGCCCGGGATCCCATGTTAATCTAATTGGAGATTAATTGCACAAATGTGGGATTGTAGTGTGTGTGTGTGCCTGTGTTTTGTGACCCTGTTATTGGAATTGGAATAAACTGGAACCCATTGGATGTGTCCGTGCCATAGACCTGCGTACAGGAAGTATAAAGGGTCATGGCCCCTTGATCTCTAAGGTCAAACATCCGGTTACAGGACATGGAGAGAAAGCTGTGTGGTTAATAGAGTTTTGAAACTAAGTTGGGTAAAAAATTGAATCTAATTGATGTATTACAATTAAATCTCAAAAACGAATATTTGCCATTCATTCAACAGCGCCAACCATGTCTCATTCTTTCCTAAATTAAAATCTCCATTCCTGTCGTTATTCAAGCAGCCCGGGCTGAATATGGCTGCAAAGTACCCCAATGTATGCATGCATTCTAAAACTATTATTTTAGACTGTTAAAGAGTATTACATCAATGCCTCTATTTGGTTTAATCTGATTTCCTCTTTATTTGATTGGGTCCATAATGTGAGTGGCTGGGTATCTGTGATGACTGATGACTATCAGCGTGGCGTCGGCGACGGCGGCGGCGTCTGATAGGTCCCCCCTACTTCCTCTCTAATTAAGCCTAACCTACTGACATCCTTTGGAAAATTCCGCTCTGAAAGCTGCCGTTCAAACATGGAAATGGGACATTAGACAGTGAGGAGAAACAATTAAACCGATGACATTTGGAGCACGGACACATTCTGAATAGGAAATGACTTCATTAGGAGAGTCAAAGAACAGCTCTGTGAGCTGTAGATTTCAAAGGGGGGAAGGGGAGGGGAAACTAAAGCAGCGTCGATGATAATGTAATGTCAAAGATTTCTTATCATTAGTAGAGATGTGGTGACTCCACTGGCAGGTCCTCACTTCGCTCCGCAGTGTGAGTGACGAAGACGACGCTGCGGTCTGACAAAAAGAGGTTGAAAAATAGATTGAAAAAAGAAAGTTGGGGAAAGGGGCGCTGGCCTTTCCATTCACTGAAAGGAGACGTCTTGTATTTTGTTTTTTTTGTTTTTTTTGCGCTGCAGTTTTTCGACACACCTCAGATCCCGTCTCTACTCCCCATGAATCATTCATATTGATAGCTGCTGCATGCTCTGACTTGTGACATTAGGAATGATCAGAGGAACAGGAATCACTGGCAGGCATGTTCTAATTAAAAAGTAAACTTTGCAAGGCTGGTAGCTCCCTTCTACTTCTGACCAGATGAACCTGTGTGACGGAATAAATCGCATCCCCATGCAGGATGGGGGGAGCTTCTCCCGGTAAACAAACTAATGATTTATTTATTTATCCTAAAGAAAATGCACTGGGGCTGGTCGTGGTGAACGGAGGGTGTGCGTTTGCTGATGTCAGCGCTTTGGATTCTCGAGGGGCCCCTTAAGCAGCCACTACCAAACAGCAAAGCAGAAGGGGGGAGAAAAATCCCCATTTCCCAGAATGCAGTAGGATTGGACCGAGGGGGAGCCTCTGCAAATGATGAGCTTTTCTTTTTTGATTTCTGGTGAATTGATGAGGGGAGAGTATCGCTGACAGAACTTCAAAGCCGCCTGCACCCACGTCACCCGCGACGACGGAGCGTGCATCGATAATGTCTCATTAGAGACTCCCCCGCCGTCCAGAGACCCCGCCTCCCAGCTCCAGTCCTCCTCCCCGTGCTAAAAGGCTTATTCGTGAAGATGTCTGAAGATACAAGAAACCTCCGCCCTCTCACACCCCCACCGCCACCGCCACTTCCACCACCGCCACCTCCTCCACCTTCACCATCACCACTACCACCTCCACCCTGACCACCTTCACCACCACTACAAAAAACCAAGACCCCCTCCATCTTCACCACCACCACAACTACCACTACCACCCGGGCCACTACCACCACCACCTCCGCCTTCAGCCCCACTACCACAAACTTCACCACCACTTCCCCCACCTTTACCTTCACCACCAGCCCTTCAGAGAGACCATTAATAGAATCTTCCAAGAACAGATGGAAGGAAGCACATTTGTACGTTTGTTTGTAATTTCCCGAGCTCCTTTAAAAACAGTGGCGGCCTCACAACACTGCCTTTGTCCTACTTTGCATATTTCATGTAAATATGTTTTCTTGCTCCGATGGCCGCACAGCACCCAGCGTCTCTTAATCTATTTAGTACGCACTGATCTGAGAGGAGTGGAGATTTTTGATGTATTATCTCACTTCCAAACAACTCTCTCTCTCTCTTGCTCGCTCTCTCGCTGTCTCGCTCTCACTCTCTGTCTCACTCGGCCCTGCTGACGTTCTTCAACTGACAAATGGCGTTACAGCTTTGTCATCACAGTGATGGAGTGCATTACTGCAATTAGCATGACACTAAGTGGTCAATCTGATGTGTGTGTTTTCTTTGTGTGGCTTGTTGCATGTTCTTTTCAATCACAAGATGCTC
Organism: Gadus morhua; assembly: GCF_902167405.1. Taxonomy (NCBI): domain Eukaryota; kingdom Metazoa; phylum Chordata; class Actinopteri; order Gadiformes; family Gadidae; genus Gadus; species Gadus morhua. The sequence continues at coordinate 15,605,833 of NC_044063.1, forward strand.
ACAGGAAATTGAACCTCAGACAATTATTTTCCTTAGCACATCTTAAACGATAACATCTTGGTGAAAGTTTTGATGCACTCAAGAGAAAAATCCTACACATTACCTAGTTCTACACAGAAATAAGAACACAAATCAAGTTTAATTTTTTTTACCCTCTGTGTTTCTCTGTATCCGATATATATCTCTCCAGGCATGTGACCGTGACCACTGGTTGAACTTTTACTTAATAGCAAACAATGGTTGTGTCTGCGGAATTGTGGGTGATGGAGACACTACATGGTATTTGCTATTTATTAAAAATGTCCTTCAAGAATCATTCTCGACAATTTCTCGTCTCAAGTACCAATTGTTAATAAGCAGCAATTCATCATCATGGAGTATGTCGGGGTAGGCTTGCGATGAGTGTGAGGCCTTATAAAAATATAAAAAATAAGGTAAATAAAGCTGTCTTTGGATTCTTACTTTTTTATTTGATTTAAAAAATAAGTATTCTGAGTTGAACCAGGATGTGTCAGCCAGCAAGCGCAACAGGATCAATAATAAGCTGAGTAACAGCTGATCAATAGTGTTAGAGAGGCAAGCCTTGAATCATACAAATCCAACATGTAGGCGTATCACAGAGTGCATCTCGAAATTCTCCTTTGAAGTGGCTGAAGTGAGAGACTGCAAAGCAGTGATCTTTTTTTAAAGGGATTAAACAAATATCTAGATGTTGTACAGTTTGACAGAGATGCATCTAAGATGTATGAACTTGGTGCTGTTCTACCATTTCAAATATCCTTTGTGCTTCATTATTATATCATATTATTATCATTACTATTCAGCCTGAGCTTGAAGTAAAACCTTTACTTTTCAATTCACGAGACGATCGATAAACACCTCAAAAATATAGACAAAAAGCTATATCAAGCAGACAAGACAAGCATGCACACACACATACACACACAAACACACACACACACACACACACACACACACACACACACACACACACACACACACACACACACACACACACACACACACACACACACACACACAAACACACACATACACAAAAACACAAACGTCCACAAAACCAACAAACATACAGATACATACAAATAAACACATTCTGTAAAGTGGGCAATTTAATTGGAAATGGCAGTTGTTCAGCTTGGTTGAAGTGGGATATTATGAAGAAAGGCAGGCTGAGGAGCCTCGCTGCCATGGGAGTTCCCGGTGTGAGAAGAGAAAAATGGCTTCAGTTTCCTCTCCCCCCCATTACCCAGAGGTCTTAATTAGTTGAGGTTAATCATGCACCGCTGTAATTGACTACTGTTCTTTCTCCTTTTCATCTATCATTCCACCGCCTGGAACCAGCTGACGGTGGGGGACTTCATTTTCCCGTAACACCGGTGATACAGCCCAATTCCCTGGTATGATTATTGTAAAGTTTCTCCTTCTCGCCCGTCGCCTGTGTCTTTCTTTCACACTTTAAATCTCTCTCTCTCTTTCTTTCTCTCGCTCTATCTCTCTCTCATAATCGCCCCCCAAAATGACACATACACGTCTGCATGTAACTTCCCACACATACTAATAGGACCAATGTTGTCAGTGTTTCTTCCACATGTACAGATGCATATGTATGAGTAAGCATACATATGCACATGCAAACACATGCACATGTACTGTACATGCAAACAGACATACATACATATGGTTGGAATCAAGTCAATTTATACATTTCCACATTCAACTATAGCAAAATCAACCTATGTTATATATTTTCAAAGGTAACGGCCCATTACATTTGGTTGCGTGTCAATGGCGTCTTGTGCCCTCTACCCACCTCAGAACTTATTGAAATAATATTTAAATCAAGCTTACTACCATTGGATACTTAGACAAGTGGCTCATGCCAGCCTACAAGATAATGCAGTGTTTCCCATGGGCAGACTTGACTCAGGCGGATAAATTAAAAATATAGGTATATGTATTTGTCCGAGAGAATGACGCCATGTTCAGTCGATAGTGTTGGCCAAAAACGGAATATATCATTAAAATGGGTAAAATCTTGGTTGCAGAGCTGCGTTTAATACATTGATTCTCTCTCTCCATCTCTCTCTCTCTCTCTCTCTCTCTCTGTCTCTCTCTCTCTCTCTCTCTCTCTCTCTCTCTCTCTCTCTCTCTCTCGCTCTCTCTCTCTCTCTCTCTCTCTCTCTCTCTCTCTCTCTCTCTCTCTCTCTCTCTCTCTCTCTCTCTGTCTCTCTGTCTCTCTCTCTCACCAACACACTGACGATGGGCCGTCTGTGAATAGCCCCTCTTCCCCGTGCACACTCTGAATCAAAACATGTGCGGGAGGAAGAATCGTTGTTGGCTATTCCCCGCAGGGAAGACGGCTGGCCAAATTCATTAATAGAATCAATCAGGCGTTCACAAATCAGTATTAAGGACGCCAGAAATACCAAAAATGTGTGGGATACACTTCTAAACCGAGATTTGAATCCATTGGGAACATATTGAAGCGTGAGACGTTTCCAGTATAATTGCATTTCAGTGATGCTATTGTCTAGTGAGTACTTTGTAATTCACCTATTGTGTAGAAATACTGACCAAATGATGGCTCTCAGATTGGAGTGCTGCTGCCAGACCGTCTCCTCTGTAGTTACACACCGCTAGACACACGGGACACATACCCGTGATCGGGTCTTCAGTTCCCCAAGTTGACGAGAAGAACGAAGAACCCTGCACGGTTCTTCGTTCTCATCGCTGTGATTCAGAGAGTGGAAATCTGTTGGATATCCAATAGCTTTCTAATTTAAAAAATAAGTAGGCCTACAATCAGATTTATTTGGGAACTGTAATATGTACGGTAACTTCGTAAAGATACAACATAGTTCCACATGCTAATAATATGATTTATAGTAGTATGTAAAATAGTATGATTGTTTTGATCCCGGAAAACAGGATATAACACGAAAAAACATTGCTTGACTAAACAAAAAACAAATGTTACATTGCAAACATATTGGAGAGGCGAAGGCTGGTCGCTATTAAATACAAATAAACAAGGGAGCTGGGTTTCAATGTGGTTTACATTTATCAACCAATTTCAATGAGTCATTTTTATATTCATATAAAATTATATAAAATATATTTCATACAATATTTTTTTAAGTAGATCATATAAAGGGTAAATCGACAAAGGTTGATAAATCTTTGCCACTCCAACATGGCGGCGATGTTGACGCACGGTCAAAAGGCCAATACGGCGTCTATGTTTGTACGTCTTATGCATGAACGAAGCAGAAAGATAATTAGTGTTAGGAGCAACCCCTGTGATCGTCCTACGACGATGCCTCTTAATTATAGACCAAGGGTCTCTAATTAATTAAACGTACTGTATATTCAATGTCAATTGTATCGATATGTTTCAATAATTACAAATTTAAAGGAATGTCAAACTTGCCCTGTTTAAATTCAACCTTCAAGACGACTGTATTCATAATGTGTATCTGCACCACACTAATCACAACTCTTGAATACATGGAATCCCATATTTACTTTGAACTACTTGTGTGCCAACAGACTTCTTTTTTCCACCCTGGTTCATTAGGGAAAATTTCAGTATACATGACAGGTGTTACTATACTCTCTTTTATCTGCAGTTTAAACCTTCTTATCAAATTCCCTTTGGTGTTATTTTGATAACTATTGTTCAGTGGGTCGTTTCATCTTCAAACTTATCAAATGTCAGCTCATTTTCCTGTCTGCCTGGATTTCTTTTTTCCTCTTGGCAGAAAAATAATATACTAATGCTTGGAACATAAAACTTTTAAAAGTTACAGGAATGAATTCTGGACCTCAACTGTTGTTTTGTCACATTAAATATTTCATCACAGACCAGTTAGGTCAGGAAGTTACTGAGCAAACTATAGCTTCATAAATTACACAAGTATCTCCTCCGTTGGGCTCATGGGATGCCATCTAAATTTTTTTCATATCTAATTTTAGTGGGCCGGATTCCGGCTGAACTCAACATCAACAGATATTGCTCGTGTGGAACGGTTCGCAAGTCAGAGAGACAGGCTGACATTAGGCCTTGGGCCATCTGCTTGAGTAGAACAGATGGAATGTGTGTACGTGTACGTTGGTGTGTGTGTGTGTGTGTGTGTGTGTGTGTGTGTGTGTGTGTGTGTGTGTGTGTGTGTGTGTGTGTATGTGTGTGTGTGTGTGTGTGTGTGTATGTGTGTGTGTGTGTGTGTGTGTGTGTGTGTGTGTGTGTGTGTGTATGTGTGTGTGTGTGTGTGTGTGTGTGTGTGTGTGAGTGAGTGTGTGTGTGTATGTCAGTGTGTGTGTGTCTGTGTGTGTAAGTGTGTACGAGAGAGTGAGTTAACATGGACGCGTGGGTGTATAATAAGAAAAGAGAAATCTTAAGTTATGTAATTTATTTTAGGGAATTAATTATAAGAAGTGGTCTTTGCCTTGTCACTGTCACACGTCTATGATAAACATTTAAAGGAGTTCAAAGCATTTTTTCAATCAGAAGTAGGTGGAAAATTAAAACTAATAGAGTTCAACTGATGAATAATGGGTGCCACACAATTTCTCACTTGGACAGAGTGTAAACTGATATCTGTGCAGTAGTGCCATGAAGGGACCTATGGTAAAACTATACATGACTGTTTGCAAGCTAATATATCAATGCTGAAGTATATTGTATACGTGTAAAGCAGCTTCATGTTACAAATCAAATGTAGATGATGTAAATAATTTACTTCCTGACATTCTTTACTTTGAGTTCTTCACTTCTGTAGGGACTCTAGGAATACCAATACCAACCGACGGTTTGACTATAATCTTTCAGAAGAACCAGTTTGGTAAAAACTAGCACAATACAATCACGATGACATTATGCTGGCCGGGGCTGCTGGGGGCGCCAGCCCATTTCGTGTTACTGTCTCTCCATAATTTGGGCTTTCAAATTATACCTTGAACTCCACATCCTTGGGGGTTGATGATGAGTTGGGCCATTATCCTCTGAAAACATCTGCGTTAAGTGACAGCCATGCAGCTTTTCCGGCAAGTGATGAAAGATTGTTGCTGTTAACACTGTGAGTGTGTTTGTGTTTTTGTGTGTGTTTTTGTGTGTGTGTGTGTGTGTGTGTGTGTGTGTGTGTGTGTGTGTGTGTGTGTGTGTGTGTGTGTGTGTGTGTATGTGTGTGTGTGTGTGTGTGTTGTTTGTGTTGTGTGTGTGTGTGCGTGTGTGTGTTTGTGTTTGTGTGTGTGTGTGTGTGTGTGTGTGTGTGTGTGTGTGTGTGTGTGTGTGTGTGTGTGTGTGTGTGTTTGTTTGTGTGTAGGTTGGAGAGTGTTTGTGATTGGGGGAGTGGGTTGGTGAGTGTGTGTATGTCTGTATGTGTGTGCATGTGAAGTGTGATTTAACAAATAGTCATCATTAAAAGCTGTAATTGCTCACAGCACCGTATCTGACCACAGGCACCAGATCATATTCCTTTAAAGGAATCACATTAAATAAGACAGTGTTTCACGCATCTCAATCAGGACACAACTGCTTTTAACTTCCACTCATAACGTACTGCTCTGTTTTTTCCTACCTCTGTGTTTATGTGCTAGATGTGTTCACTTGTCACGTCCAATAAAAGCTGACCATCTGCCTTGCTGTAATGTCGTTTAATTAAAAATTGGTTTAAAAAAAGGTTTAATTGCGCTAGCTGAAGCTGCTGCCTTACTACCATTTACTATATTTATTTGATAGGGCATTCTACATCCATTTATTTTGGTTATTGGCAGCACTGTCTTATAGCGTTTCAAATAAATGGACAAAAGATGAAACATAAGATTTAAGATTCAAAAACCTTTGCTGTTCAATGTTTCACTGTTTACTTATTGCTTTAAGTATCCCTATCCCTTTTCCTTCTAACTTGAAGCTCTCACCGCCGCACCACTGTGGAACCAAAAGTGTAAACTCCTGTCAAAACCTGTGTTTAGAAATAAACATCAGCCACAGTTTTCCAGAGACGTGAACATCTGGCAGAACAGTCCCTTGGGTCTACCCTTGTGTCTGGAATTTTTTGTGGGTTACTTCCCTTCTTGCCCCTGATGTTTCCTCATTGTTTAAGACCCAGCATTGAAGATGAACCTCATATCAGCCACCCCCTACCAACCCCTCCCTCCACCTGGACATGATGGGACAGAAGAGGTGCTCCCAGGACCAAGAGGCTGCGGTGCAGAGGGGAGGAGGAGGATCGCATGGGCAGCCAACCAGAGGGGAGGAGGAGGAGAGGAACAACCAGACGTCATGGAGACGAGGCTGAGAGCGTCTGTTCACTGACTTTTGATTGTTAAATATAATCACCCTGTGTTCTGCCTGCCACCCCCTGGAGAGAGAGAGAGAGAGAGAGAGAGAGAGAGAGAGAGAGAGAGAGAGAGAGAGAGAGAGAGAGAGAGAGAGAGAGAGAGAGCGAGAGAGAGAGAGAGTAAAATAAACTCCTCTGGGACTTCAGTTATAACAACAGAGAACCTCTGTTCCTGTTAGGTGCTTTGGCATTTATTCTTTATTCTTTTGTGATATGAATAATTATCCTTGTCGCAAAGCTCAGATAATCAATTCTTATGCGCTGAGATATGGATACAAATAGATTTGTTGCAATGTGCAGCGGAAGCTGAACTTCCGTTTACAATACACCTTTGGGTTGTTTTGACAGTGTGTTGCGCAACAATTCATACACTGCCAACATAATGTATTAGAAAGTACACTCTTTGAACTCAGTTGTTCTCAACTTTTTCACAAATGTCATAACTTTGAAACCAGTCCAAACCAGTTAGAATGTCACCGAAGCAAAGAAACAATTGTGATGCGAGATAACGATTATCTCTTCTGAAAATAATTTTGAATAGAATTCAAATCGGATGGCATTTAGTGAGAATAATGAATTTGGACCAGCCATTTCCAAAGGGTTCATTTCACTGACCTCTTCGGTGCCCCAGATCTATTATATTAATTATTGAATAATGATAAACCTCATACAAATTCAGAAGCTTTGTTTCCTATTCCTGTATGTAAAATATATGTTTTAAAGGAGATTCTCTAACATTATAAGCATACTCAAACTGAGTCAAGGAGAAGGTTGCAGACAGCTTTTTATTCTATACTTGGACAGGGACTTGATACAGTACAGTTAAAAAATGTGTATGTGTGTCTCTCTGTGCGTGTGTGTGTGTGTGTGTGTGTGTGTGTGTGTGTGTGTGTGTGTGTGTGTGTGTGTGTGTGTGTGTGTGTGTGTGTGTGTGTGTGTGTGTGTGTGCGTGTGTGTGTGTGTGTGTGTGTGCGCCTATGTTGGAATACCTGTCGATCAGTTACCAAACATTTATGTTCTTTCATAAACAAGATGAAACACATCAGACATTACCCTTTCCTAACTGTAGATTAGAAGCAGCTGATTTTGACTTCATTTCAGTTGGATTTGACAGGATTAAAATGATTAAAATGATATTGCATGTTAATTGGCCGGTCAAGAGGAGAAACAGAACCTGTGGCAAATTAATTAGGATATAATCCATGTATATGTACACACACACACAACACACACACACACACACACACACACACACACACACACACACACACACACCAAACACACACACACACACACACACACACACACACACACACACACACACACACACACACACACACACACACACACACACACACACACACACACACACACAAAGAGAGTCACAAAACTAACTTACATGCTTATCAGAGTAGAAAATGTGCAAGAAGATGAAATTATTTCAAATAATGAGAAGACTTATTCTGCGTGTGAATCATTGCTGGATTTATTTATTTTTCGGTTCATGGGAAGTGTGAAGTAATATTGTTTACGTTTAAAGGGAAGAGGGATATGGTATACCAGATATTTGGTTTTATCATTGGCCCTATTTAATCCTTCTTGTCTGTGACAACATGGCTGAACATTTCTGTCTGAACCCATGTGGGCATTAACTTTATTACAATTTAAAAGCAAAATAAAATCAAAAGGCTGATTGTACATGCAATTCATGGAATGAGGCGGATTCAGTTTAATTTAAAACTTCTTACTGAAGAGTGACTAAAAGCAATGATTACTAATCAGTATTTTGATCTAAAATAATATAGAACTTAGCAGCACAAAACAGCCCCGGTAATTGGGAAAATAATATCCTAATTTTCTTGTCAAGGCCTCTGTCTTTTGTACAAATTGAACGAACTGCTCGCTAAACCGTTGCTATTTTCTCTGAAGTGACATTGTTTATGCGAGGTATCCAGAACAAAACACGAATGCGGTCGGGTTGTGCGTCGCATTCAAGCACACTTTCTCTTACTCTTTTCACCCTCCGACGTGCACCCACTGACAACACACACACTCACACACAAACCCACACAGATGCACCTTGGTCTCTAACTTTGCTTTTAACTTGCCTTCTCGCATTCATTGAACAGCGAGTTGAAATCAAAAAATGACACAAAGAACATTCCTGAGCATTCATTGAGGAGGAGAACATTGCTGTTGCCTCCGTTCTTCGAGAATCACGGTGCGGTGGCGTTCAGCGGTCTTTGTTTCCATCACTCCTTCCCCCAAAGATCCTGGTTGACGCCTCCGGTACCTGAGGAGGCGGATCTGTGTTCTTTTAAGAATTATGGGGGTAGTCATTACTGTTTTGTCAGTGGTTTATGTGTCAGTCAAAGAGTGATGGTTGAAGTAAAGAATACCTTTACAAGAGTTCTCCGTATCTTGTGTTAGTGGTAATTGTAGGAGTCAGGATTCTTCATCTGAAAACGCAGCAGATGATGGTCTCTATTTACTGGAATTGTAGCATAGCAAGCATACGTCAAATGATCAACTATGACTGAAAAACATGAAAATGGGGGCAGGGCAGCGTCGTGATCAGTGTGGTCGACTCCTGGCCGAAAGATACAGGGTTTGATCTCCAATGTCCGCCGCCTAACTTTAAGCCTCCATGAGCAGGGTGCGCACACGCCTCACCCTCCTTAAAGAGCTCCATCTCCATTCACTGTGAGTTGCTATTGATAAAGGTAAGGGGTAACTCCCCTGGGTACGGTGATGGATGGGTAGACAAGTTTATGACTATCAGTCAATCAATCAATCCTTACCTCCTTACCTACATCCATCCTTCCATCTATCTACCTGTCCCAACAACGCAGACAGTTAGTCTGGCCTCCCGGGGACATGACCAAAGGCCCGGGCCACTAAATCTTATGTTTTTCATTGATAGAGTGACAGAGTGAAATGGGCCAGAAATACAGGGCAACTTCTTTTTAAACTGATCTGCAAATCCAGTTTGACTCTGATATAGTTTTCCCCGCAGATCGCAGAGGACCATGCCTGCTTCTTCGTGGTGTCTCATACGGCCCGCCTTTAGATTTATTCATTCATGTTCTCACTGTATTGAGAGGATAGGATGAGACAAGGTCTGCCCCGATGGCCACTGGAAGAACACAGCCGTTCTGTGTTTTCCCAGAAGTCATTGGGGCAGACTTGGTCCTCTGTAGCAGTGATGCTACAGCAGAAGGGAAAGACCATCTAAGTTGTTTATAGACTTCTGAGGTTATATACTCTATTATATACTATTATTATCATTGTTATTATTATTAATCAAGCCCATTGGTTGGTTTTACAGCAGAATCCCACACAGTAGGTTTCCTGTCTAGGGAGAAGAGAGGGAGGGAATCGGTGACTGAGATGCAGGACGTCACCTTTTTGCTCCCTAGAGATCAAATTATTAAATCTGAGTTTCAGAAAGAGGCAGAACATGGGTCCATGTTAACAGACAACCCTGGCACACGCATGACGATGAGCATGTGTCAGGCGTGGCCAATCCCAAATATTTGATTTATACTGACATTTTATACACTTATACTGACACTGCTGTATTTTTACTGAGTCGACACATTCATCGGGCGTCTCCAGCCCTGCTCTCTAACTTGCCTAATTTAAAATCTCAAAGTATTCTTATTGACCTTGTTATCCCCTTTCCCATCCCTTTATTATTTTCTTATAAATGATGTATGATTATATTATGTTCTCATTTTGCACATTTTTCCATTTTGTGCATTTGGGTGTGTGTGTGTGTGTCTTTAAGGTGTCCGCTTGTGTTTGTGTGTGTGTATGTGTGTGTGTGTGTGTGTGTGTGTGTGTGTGTGTGTGTGTGTGTGTGTGTGTGTGTGTGTGTGTGTGTGTGTGTGTGTGTGTGTGTGTGTGTGTTTTTATTACATCTGCCAAGAACCACATTCGTGCAGGTAAGACAAAAGAGGCTGAGGTTGTATGTCATGCCCGGACACTGGAAGCAAAATACTTAAAACTGAACCAAAAAAAACATCCAATGTCAAGGCGAGAAATGCAGTGTGGCTCTCATCTGACGAGAGGAGAATACACAGTGGTCATGGTGGCTTAGCTTTTCTTTGAGGTATAGACGTCACGCATTAAGTCGGAGATGGAAATTCCCTACAATTATCCTTCAGGTGATATGTGATGTGAAATTGAAGAAAATAATTCATTTCTGAACCAGATATCCACACCAAATCTGTTGGAGTTGCCACTTGTAGAAGTAATAGCACAGCATTTGTATATGGACTTGATATCCTTGTTTAATACGTACTATCTTATTTTTCTTTTCTTATTTTTACCTGAGAATATATTAAAGTCATGCAGAAGAAGAGGTTTGGAAAATAAAAGCCTCCCTGTCTATCTTGGTGCGACCACAGCACAGAGGAATGGCTAATAACAAGCTGGCTCAGTGAATGTGTGGAACCAAACAACATTAATTGTCCTATAGAGAATATATTCAGGTAATATACATTTGAGTAAAGTGATTCTTAAGCACAGATTTATGTTCTAGTTAGAGCTGCAACATGTCACTATAAAAATAAGAATATCCTTATATTATTTTGAAAATATGTGCATACTGATGGGAAGTTTTCAACGGTTCACTTTATACAGCACTGAACAATCGGAAAAAACAAAGTTGTCAAAATTATAAAGTCGTTACTAATTCAAGCAAATATGCTGCCTGGATTAATCAAAACATTAAACATGTCTTTGTGTCACTTTGTAAGGAAATCTAAGTAAGATAATCACACATTATCACAAAAATCCCACGGATCTCAAACAAAACACCACGGAATGTACACCAGCCTGTTCTAAGCCATTCATAAGCCTATTTACAAGTTTCCCATCCTCCAGAATAGCATTGTTGTAGTGTGTAGTGGAGAATGAATGGAAAGTAATTTCCCTTGGAAATCCTTCGCCAGAAACTGAGCACGGGGATTCACTTTCTAATCCTCTTTCAAAATTGTCCATGAACGCTCTTGCTCGCCGCCTACAGTGGTCATGTATGTCTAATCTAAACGATACTCCTGCTGCTTGTTTTACACTCCCAACCCCTGCCCTCTCCTCCAGCCCCCACCACACCATCATGCCCTCGCTGCTAATCCCACTGAATCGGAGTGGTCCGTCTCTGTGGTCCGAGCATAACCTGGGCCACGGTTATCAGCCCCCGCCACATTGGGTTGGATTTTTGCCACTGTTCTATGTGCTTCTTTTTTTTTAATGCCTCCAAGCTAAACACAGCACAGACTGTAACCTCCTCTCCATCCGACTATAGAAACAGACCTCTGGCACCAAAACAGTTGCATCCTCGTTGAATAGAAATCAACCACAATGTCAGTTTGGTTATCCACGCCTACGCATTTCAAGACTGGTTAATTGGGTCAAAATATCACGTTGCTTATAATAGACGTGCAGCATGCCTCTGAAATGGCTTCTTGCCTTTCCTTGATCACCCTTGTGTTTATTATATTCTTTCATTTTGCACATGCTAATCGTGTAGCATCTGGACCCTTGGAAATCTTAAAATCATTCAAAACAACAACAACAGGGAAATGAGAATCAACATTTGATCTCATTCCAAGAATGCAACAGGACCTTAGCAATTTGGCAAAACAGAAGCAACATTCCTCTCTCTCTTCCCTTCTTCATCCTCCTACTCCTCTTCTTCTTCCCTTATGGAGCTGTTCATTTGGGTCACTGTGTCACCTCAGAGGAGACCATAGCTCTCTCATTATGCCAGTGATATGAACTCATGCATCACTGTCCTCATGTCCCACACACACACACACACACACCACTGGTGGGAGGGGAACAGACATGGAGGATCCAGACACAGACACACCAGCAGGCTAATGAAATTATGCAAACTCAAACCTGGATGATATGGCAAAAATTGACATATTTTATGGTTTTTGAATACGGCAATCTAAAAAGAGGGGCGATCGAAAAAAGAGAGGGGGGAGGAGGCTATTCTGTGCTTCCGGAAATGCGGGTCCAGAGCAGACAATCGTTGTTTTTCATTTCACGGCCAGGTGAGCCCATTGAGTGAGGGTCTTGATAAGGATGGGGGAGTGAGAGCACGCAGGAAGCTGTACTTCACTCTAGACCATCTGAAAGGAGACGTTGATCAAACAAGGTAGCTATGAGGACAAGCATTGAGCCATCTCTAACTGAATTTCTGTGTTTACCTTGATGTACTTCTGGGCACAGCGCTCGTGTTTCTCTTGTGTACACACAGTAGTTATATCATCAACGTTATCATTGACAGTGCCTTTCAGTGCCATCTCGGGATAAGGGAGGCCGATAAATGGTTAGGTTCTGGTTTTCGAAATTCAACAACATTTTCATGATTTCTGTCCGTTTTCTGTCACTATAATGATGAAAATGTTAGGCTTTGGAAATCCACTCGCAATCTTCTTGAGTGACTTTGGTATAGAAGGGGAATACGATTTATAGGGTTAGCAGGGTTACGTGCAATAGTAGCTTCTGTGGGTGCATCAAGACGTAAAATATGATTTATTGGGCAAAGGATGTCATTAAATGTCCCTGAATGACCATTCTTAAAATATCCCCTCCCAGATGACATGTCGATTACAAGCATGGAAAATATTTGCTCACCACCAAATCAGGTAATGAATTTCCATGAACATTTAACTTATTAGGCATTCTGCTTGGCAGATGCTACAATTTCATTGCCTGTGTAAAACCGAGGGGACATATTCCCCCTTAGTCAAGGAGTCTGCCTTCTTGGTTCATTGGAGCAGGCAGGACTACGCATGGAGACTTCTTTAGAATAATTTGCATACTCTCAATGAAGATTGAGTAGACTGCATCTGAGTGTAGGCTACAAACGCGATTAACTATTTACAAGTGCAAAAACGCCAACATATTCTTTATTTTGCTGACCACATGCTTGTTATCTCAACGAAAGCTTCTTAAGGAAAGTTCCTCTGATACTTTCTCGCAGCTCACACCATCTTTCACCTACTTCGTTAAATGCGACTAAATACCCAAGTCCTGCTCCTGGTACCGCGATGCCGTCTATTCACATTTACATGAAAATGGAACCCTCAATATGTGTAAGGTTCGAGAGGTGACATTGGGTTGCTAAATCAAGAGGTTATATTACCTCGGTCAGTGTAAAGTTGCGGACCATGCCGGGAAAAATAAGGAGTCGACAGTAAACATTTGGCAGTGTGAAAACGTAATGTTGTGGAGTGTTTGTGGATGATGGCTGATTTAAACAACCTGGCCTGAGTCAGAATGATTGGACGCGGGGGCTGGGTGAGGCCGCACACCTGTTGTGCATTGAGTAATCAATGTGCAGAGGTCCAACCGGCCATCACAACACACACACAGGGAGATGTCCGACACGGCAGCATGGATTACCGTATATATGTATCGTTGTCTGCAAACTCTACAATAAACAGGTTTTGAATGCCCCCCATGTGGAGTGTGGCAGCCATATAGGTGGCATATAGCGTTTTCTTTATTTTCTATGTGTTTTGCACACAGCAACTCACCTCTAATGGCCGTCATGAATTCAAGTTGAAGGAAATGAAGTAAAATCCACATTTACACGCTCCCAGGACTCTTTCACAACACATACGCACACGCACACACACAAGCCAAAAACACAGACACATAACCAAACTCGCAAACACACTCACACAAAAACACACACACACATACACACAAACACACAAACCCACATGTCCATTCTCAGGGGGTAACATAGGTTGGTCAGTGTTCTAATTAGTACCCCTTGTCGCTCACCAACATCGCCGGTGCCATCTGTGTGGCATGCATTATCATTATCATTATCATTATCATTAACAAACAGCTAGCTCGCCGCCTCTTTCAGACGCAGCCATGCGCTCGCGGCTGATGCCTCACAATGCATCTCCGGGGGCACGGGCCCACTGTAAAGACAGGAATCTGCCAATACAATATGGACTAATGACAGCAACACAGCAGACACTGACGCAAAGAGCAATAACAACAGGCATTGTCTGCCAGAAATAGCACTGGCGCCAATGGTGGTGCAGAAAGATTAGGAGGAGGTGATGGTGATGGAGGAGGAGCTGGTTGTGGTGTTGGTGTTGGAGGAAGAGGTGGTGTTGGTGGTGGTGATGGATGAGGAGGAGGTAGTTGGGGTAGTGGTGGTGGAGGAGGAGGGGGTGGTAGAGTAGGAGTGGGATGGGGTGGTGGAGGTGGAGGAGGAGGAGGAGGAGGTTGTGGTGACTGAAATGGTGGAGTAGGAGATTATGAAGGAGGAGGTGGTGTTGGTGGCGGCGGAGGAGGTGGAGCTGGTGATGTTCGTGAGGTATGAGGTGATGGAGATGGAGGAGGAGGTGACTGGGGTGCTGGTGGTGAAGGATGAAGTGCTGTGGACGGAGGAGGAAGCGGTGTTCGGAGTGATGTTCTGGCGGTGGTGTTGGTGGTGTTGGTGGAGGCGGTTGTTTGGGTGTTGGTAGAGGAGGAGGTGGTTCGGGCGGTGGTGGGGGTTGAGGAGGAAATGGTGTGGGTGTGGTTGTGGTTGTGGCGTTGCTTGTGGAGGATGAGGAGGTGGTTGGGTGGTGGTGGTGGAGGTGCTCGTGGAGTTGAATGGCTGGTGCAGGTCCCCAAAGGCTGGAAGGCTGGCAGGACCTCCTATTTACCCTTCCTAATTAGTCCAATTCCCTGACTTACTGACTGCTCAACAGCCACCTGTACAACGCGTCTAAAGGACAGACCGTACATGATGGCGCCCAGGGGTCCCATGGGGGGGGCGTAGAAACAACAGAACAGTAATGCCCGTTCAACAGGGACACGCTGGCATTTGCCCAGAACACGTGGAGGAACAAAAGCCAACATTCAGGGACCGGCAAATATATCTGGAGAGAGATGTGAGTGGGTGTTTGTGAGGAGATTAAGTGTGCCTATATACGTATCTGCATGTACGCACGCACCCAC
>NC_044063.1:15631182-15706182 GCF_902167405.1 Gadus morhua
CAGACCAATAAAGCTTGTGTTTAGTGCCATATTAAAATGGCATTGTAATTTTGTATAATTTAGATGTGGACGTGGTCAGGGCTGGTTATTCACAATATAACACTGTATTTCAAAAGAGGCCTGGAACAAAGCCAAGCTTATGTCCCGAAATAAGTCAGTGCTGATAGTTTAGAAACAACCAAAAAAAAGAAAACGTGTTGATGGATGTGTGTTTGTTAAAAGCTGCCACCAAGCTGCTGTTAATCCTTCAGCTCCCCCTAGTAGCCTCGCCTGCATAGAAATTCCAGTCAGGAACTAGAAATACGGTGTTTGCGAGCTGCGGTTGCTTGAGGACCCTCGGAGGAGCCACGAACGGCATGATTTGGGGCTGTGCCTTGAATTAATAAGCGGATGTATACAGCGTGCAGCCACGACAACGTGATACTTTGAGTCAGCCGTGATCGGGAGGAACCTTCACACTGGAAATAAAACCCCAATAAGAAACATTATTCTTTTCTCCTTTGTCGCTTTTAGCGTTTTCATCATAGGCCTAAATCCCGCCGCTTTCCTCACCGGCGACAAAAAAACACAACCCCCTCACAGAGACGTCAAAAGCATCGAAAAGCTTTTGTCCGATGAGATCAAAGTCCTGACTCCGTGAGCGATATTTACCAGTCAGTCACCAAATTATTTTGTTGCGTACCGTGGAATGTGCCCCACGCCCACCTTTGAGCTACGATGTGGAGGAGTTCTGATTGTGGCCTTTACACTGGAAACCTTTGCATCACTCGCAACAGCTGTCAAACCAGAGGATCCCTTTATTAGCAGTCATACCGGAATGTTCCAGCAGCACCCCCAGTGACACCCCCCAACTGAAACAGCCAAAAAAAGGCAAAAACAATCTCTAATCATAACGGCAGTGGGGCGATGGTGGGGGGATGGGGGGAGGGGGGGCGGAAGGAGAGAGAAAAAGGACGATTTGGAAAGGATTTAGGCAGGCAAAAGATTAGAAACCCGTATCGGCCTTATCGCACAGCCTCCACACTGGGGACTTGAATGAAGCAGCTGTCAAATTTGAAGCATACAAAAGCAAATAATCCTACAGTAAACAGAATGGTGGGTTTTAAATACAGTGGAAGGCAGGCAGAGAGGAGCAAGAGCGAGAGAGAGAGAGAGAGAGAGAGAGAGAGAGAGAGAGAGAGAGAGAGAGAGAGAGAGAGAGAGAGAGGGAGGGAGAGGGAGAGGGAGAGGGAGAGAGAGAGAGAGAGAGAGAGAGAGAGAGAGAGGGAGAGAGAGGGAGGGAGAGGGAGAGGGAGAGGGAGAGAGAGAGAGAGAGCAAAAATGTATGAACAGCCTGCCTATGCAGAGCCCTCCCAGACCGGGGAGTGACTGTCAGGGCTGGGGGGGGGGGGGGGGGGGAGGAGCACTTGCCAACGCTGGCAGAAGATCGCGGGCCACATGGGGAGTGGGTGAAAGTGAGAGCATGCGAAGATGCTGACGACTGCCTCCCACAGAACGGGGCATTTGGCGAGTGCCAGTGTGTCATCAGCCGAAGGCAGACGGCACTGTGGTCAAGCAAAGGAGATTTATCCTTTGGAGATGAAGAATGTGTTCACCCCCAGCTGGGCCAAGTTGCTAAGCCTGCATTGTTGTTGTTGTTATCTATCTACATGAACTAATCAATGGAGTTATAACGTGCAGAAATAGCCCTGTGTTGTGTGTCCCTGGTCACTTACTGTTTGAGGCGACAAGTTGTGTGTGTGTGGTGGGTGGTGTGTATCTGTGCATCTGTCGTGTGGGTCTGTTCTTTTGTGGTGTGGTTGTGGCTGTTTGCATGTGTGTGCTTGTGCTTGCATGTGTGCATGTGTTTATGCGTGTTTCTGCATTTGTTCCAATAATAAATTACAGGGATTCAGCATGGGCCCTCATCACTACTCACGGTAGCATTCCCGGTGCCTTTTTAAACTTACCCCTTCTGCAAGGCCAAAGCGGAGCACGTTGACAAACCACGCGGGGAGCCTCTGACTCTATGTAAACTTGCTGTTTCAACTCTCTTGCTCATATATCCTTCATCTTTACCTACCTACACCAATCTCGCACCAATTAAAGGATATTATCAAGCGGTTAGCTTTGCAGTGTGGCTGAAAACGCCAACACGGCAGTAATAGCAAAATCGCTCGATCATGCTGCATCATTGTTTCAAAGCTATTTTTCACATCTTGAAGCTATTTCAACTGTTCTTAATCAAAACCCATTGTTCTATTTGTCATCATTAGGAAATCTGAGATTTGACTGAATGTTTTGGATACTGCACTGTGTTTCATGTGTGTATCAGTAAAGAATGAGAAGGAGATGAATCAGAAGCCATACACACTCTGTCTTTCATATATGCATTGTTATTCTCCGACCAGCCTGGAACTAGGGCAATAATCAATAGTGTTCTTGTAATGAGGTGTGAAGGAATATGGAGCTGTATGGAAGCCGGGCTGAAGTTGTGATCGCAGTTGATAACCCCTTCAGGAAAGATAACCAATAGCAACCTTATTCTACCTTAAGGTCATTTCTAAGCACTGCATGAGTGATTAGAGTCTGTGTCCACCCCGCATGCATACAATTATGCCTCACGGCCACAGACCCGGAAGGCATATTTGTATGTGTGTGTGAGCGCGTGTGTGCGTTTGTGCGCACGCAGGTATATGTGGTTGTGTTTGTGCGCTTGTGTGTAGGCGTGGGTGTGTGAGTGTGCGTGTTTGGGGGTGGTGGGGTGCATATGGGGTCATGGCCTGGCAATGTTAAAAATAACAGCCTTAAGAGAAGCCCCCTTGTGTACTTGTACATGATTAGTGGGTAGGTAATTTATATATATTTAAATGCATATTCAGCAGTGAGTTTGATGCCCCTGCCGGCTCCTTTGGGATGGCTGTTTTAACTGCATGCTGTTTGGTATGCAGCCCACACAGGCCCTCCTCCTGGGCATCATCAGAGGCTGAGCTCTGATGAGGGGAGAGAGAGAGAGAGAGAGAGAGAGAGAGAGAGAGAGAGAGAGAGAGAGAGAGAGAGAGAGAGAGAGAGGGAGAGACAGAGAGAGGGGAGTAAGAGAGAGCGAGAGAGAGAGAGAGAGAGAGAGAGAGAGAGAGAGAGAGAGAGAGAGAGAGAGAGAGAGAGAGAGAGAGAGAGAGACAGAGAGAGAGAGTGAAACAGAGAGAGAGAGAGAGAGAGAGAGAGAGAGAGAGAGAGAGAGAGAGAGAGAGAGAGAGAGAGAGAGGGGGGAGTAAGAGAGAGCGAGAGACAGAGGATAAGAAAGAAAGAGAGAGAGAGAGAGAGAGAGAGAGAGAGAGAGAGAGAGAGAGACAGAGAGAGAGAGAGAGAGAGAGAGAGAGAGAGAGAGAGAGAGAGAGAGAGAGAGAGTAAGAAAGAGAGGTAGAGGGGCAAAAAAAGAGAGAGGGGAGGAAGAGAGAGAGAAAGAGAGTAAGAAAATGGGGTAAAGATAGATAGAAATAGAGCCAGAGAGCTTGAGAGAGAGGCAGAGAGCTGGAGAGAGAGAGAGAGAGAGAGAGAGAGAGAGAGAGAGAGAGAGAGAGAGAGAGAGAGAGGGAGAGGGAGAGGGAGAGAGAGCACGCTTTGGAGGGATACGGGGGAACAAAACGAGAGAGAGAAAAAGGCGAAGAAACAATGAAATGACACAAAAAAGCATAAAACCAGGATATTCCGGAAGGAGTGGGTGTTGTGATTACAGTGTTTTGACCGGGAAAAATTGGCGCCTTGAAGGCCTTCTGCCCCCAATCACATCAAACCCATCGCTGATGGGCCCTAAGCACCGGGGCTAGAGAGCTAGCGGCAGGCGGTTCGTCTGCACCGCGGCATAGCACCACGTATCCATGCAATCTATCAACGCTCCCTGCTTTAATATCACTGCATGGGCAGATAAAACACTGGCTGGTAATAAGTTTGCTTTATCCTGTGCATCGTCTTCTCATAACTTCTCCTGGGTATAAGGCGAGTAGATTTGGCAGGGTCTTAATTAAGTACTAAGTCATGCCTGGCACAGAGTTTGCGTCCCCTTCTGCTGTCTTTGGCAAGCGCTCTGTAGGGCTACTTTGCGTGCAAATTGGAGATGGGATTCAGTTAGGGTGCCGCTTTCGACGTGATCCTTAATGGGTCCTCTCCCCCCATCAGGCCTGATCAGAGATTTTATATTCTCTTTTAATGCTTATTATAAGTCACTCCCCACATTAAGATGGCTATTCCCAGCGAGGGAGAGCGAGGGAGGGAGACACAGGGAGCAGGGGCTGTATTAGGCAAAGATGATAAATGACGTGTTATGACATACTGTGTTAATAGTAAGCATTAATTTGTTTTGTAAATCCCAAATGTGTGATTCAAGAATTAAAGGAGAAAATTACAGATGAGAAAAGTGAAGAAGAGTGAAAAAAAAAGAAAAAGATATTGCCTCACATTGCCAGAAGCCTCCTAAAATAATTTATTTCTCGCCCCCTTCTTTTTTTACCATACTCACTCTCTGCTTCCCATACTTTCTCCCTCTTTCACTCTCTGAGCTTATTGGTATCTTATTAGATATGTCTTTGCCATTCCCCGTTATTGTGCTGGGAGACTTCAAGGCCCAAATCCCAGCAAAGCCTGTAATAATCTGCCAGTTGAGGGAGATGGCCCTACAGACAAGGGCCTCCTAATCCACACAGATCAATAGGGCACTCCAGCCCCCCCCCCATGTCTGTCTGTCTGCCTAGTGACACTAACTTCCTTTGTGCGGGGTTGGTCTGAGCCCCCTCCCCCCACCCTCCCCCATGGGCAGCCATGAGGTTAATGAGTGGGATAATGGACGTGTATTATAGTCAATATCTGACCTGTGGATGAAGGGCCAATGAGGGAGCGGATGGGGCTGGAAAAGGGAACAAAAAAAGAAAGGAAAAGTGGGCAGCTAAAGCTAATACGGCCTTGATGGAATACAGACGATCCAATTACCCCCACACGCTTCATCAGATGGCTGGCTCTGGTTCGCTACGGTTAGCGGCCGCTTGTCATAACACAGGAGATGTTCCAGCAGATCCTGCAGTCCTGCAATCCAGGTTTAATTTCCATCCGTGGAGAAAGCCCCCCCATCAGCTCCCCCCCCCCCCCCCCGCGTGCCTGGCTCCATATTTCACCAGCAGACGAGACGAGAGTCGCTCACACTGACAGGACCGCATCACTGTGAGGCCCGAGCAGGAGACGGGGTGTTCTCTGACACAGACACACACACATGCGCCTTCTCTTTCTCAGTCTCAGACACACACACACACACACTCACACACATGCTCTCTTGTTTAAATGTTTCACGTAGACACACACACACTCTCTCTCTCTTCCTCTCTCTCACACACACACACACACACACACTTTCTGTTTCTCTGTCTCCCACCCCCCCACACACACACACACACACACAAACAAACACACACACATTTATGATCTCTGTGCCTGACGCATCTTAAGGTATGCGATTGCATCCCTCCTCCCCCTACAGCATAATGTTTGGTTGTATAGTTTCTCATTAACCCAAGCAAAGTGGTAGACCACTTTGCTTTGCTCACTTTGTGAGCTTGACTACTGTTTGCAAATGAGGTCCTTGACATTTGGATGCCATTCGTTTTTCTAACCATGTCAAAGCTTCTTACAATTATATTTATATCCCTTCCCTTGACTGCTGACAATCCCTAGCCTCCCATTCAACCAGGAATCGCCACTGGTTACTTCTGTCTGCACTGCATTCTTTTTCTATTAGAGAAAGGAGAGCTATGATATGTAGGTCTGGACAGAACAATAGCTTAAAGTTCCCTTTTTTGATGGCTGCCATCCCAAGACACCACCTTGCAGACTTGACCTTTTTGCTTCACACACTGAAACAATAAAAAAAAGTTCTTTATATTGAGACATTCTCTTTAAATAGTAAAACAAACCTAATTAACTTTTGTCGTTTGTGGTTTCTCATTTATTTCTCAGAAGGCCTCCACCCTTTACACTATAGTCACTGAATGCAGTTCTAAAGATATTGGTGAACATGGCAATACAGTTAGGCATTTGCTCATCCAAACCAGAATAATATTCTAATGGTGTCTTGACGGAAGAATCCAAACAGAAACCCAGAGACTTGAACCTTTTAAACTGTTGTCTGACACATCAGGGAGACATGAACTGTCTGAATGTGCTACCAGGAGCCAGGCCAAGAGTGGAAAACACTTGAACCAAAAGACGTTGGTTTGTTTGTGGCTTTTTCTGTTTCAAAGTAAAACCTAATTAACTATGGAAATGGGGTCTTTCCCTTGTTAACACATTTTCACACCCTCTGCCATTGATATTTCTCAAATTTGAAATCATCTTTGAAAAGATAATTGAGTGGGAGTGGAGTTGAGTGTTAGTTAGTCGGCTAATGAGATGCCTTCATAAAAATTCATTTAATAATATCAAAACTGCCAAAATAATATCCCTATAGAAAAAAAGTATCGGTTTTCATGACAGCTGCTTTGCAGTTTTGCCTAAAATGACGTGCAAAGGAAAAAACAGAAACAAAGACCATTCCCAACAACCATGAAGTCAAATAAGAGGAAAAATAAACAGCCAACCCGAATACGCAGCATTATAAATTCACCCCAATGTTTCCTTTCATGCGCTTCTCGTTTGTGCGGACACTGCATCAATAGACTGCACACCCGGTAATGTGAGTAGTTGTCTTTCCAATCATTTTCCCATAGAGTACACATTTTAAATATTAATATATATAATAGCCTGAAGAAAGGAAGTATGTTAGCATAAAGTGTTGATGTGAGGAAGATGGATGTAGCTACCAGAATGTATTAGTAAGCCGATGCTGCAGCGATGCAGTTTGTTATCAGCATTGCTAATAGGATCTTGAAATAGTAATGATTTTGCATGTTGAATGTGTGTGTGTGTGTGTGTGTGTGTGTGTGTGTGTGTGTGTGTGTGTGTGTGTGTGTGTGTGTGTGTGTGTGTGTGTGTGTGTGTGTGTGTGTGTGCATGCATGTGTGCTCGTGGGTGCATGTGTCAAGGTTTGCATGGTGTTGTTACGCATGGCTGTGTAAGAAACATAAAGCTTCATCTAATAACAGTCAAACATTAAATCAATGTATTCTCTAGACCTTTTTTCCAGCTGAACATAACTAGATGATGTCATCACTGCAGATCACATGACCCTTGTCTGATACGTAATCTGCACTGCTGGCTTCACAACGGCCCCCTTCCACTCCTCGTCCCTTTGTCTCTTTAACTCTCTAGTTACCTCTGTGTCTCACTGCCTCTGTGTCTTACTGACTGTCTGCCTGCCTCTGTGTATACCTGCCTCTGTGTCTCACAGCCTCTTTGTCTCACTGCCTCTCTGTGTTCCTTCCTCTGTGCCTCGCTGCCTCTGTGTCTCACTGCCTCTATGTCTTACTGCCTCTGTGTCTCACTGCCTCTGTGTCTTGCAGCTTCTGTGTCTACCTGCCTCTGTGTCTATCTGCTTCTTTGTCTAACTGTGTAGAGAGTAGAGCGAGAGACAGCAGAGAGAAAGTAGAGAGATAGAGAATTGAGAGAGAGAGAGTAGAGCGAGAGAGAATAGCTTGAGAGCAGAGAAGTAGAGAGAGCAGAGATCCAAAGGGGGGGGAGAGAGAGAGCAGATAACTAGAGAGAGCAGAGATCCAAAGGGGGTGGAGAGAGAGAGAGAGAGAGAGAGAGAGAGAGAGAGAGAGAGAGAGAGAGAGAGAGAGAGAGAGAGAGAGAGAGAGAGAGAGAGACTAGACAACAGAGAAAAATAGATAGCAGAGAGAGAGAGAGAGCATAGAGAGAGAGAGAGCACAGAGACAGAGTGCATGGAGAGAGGGCAGAGAGAGAAAGAGAGCGTAATGAGAGAGCAGAGGGAGAGAGAAAGTATAGTGAGAGAGCTGAGAGAGAAAGAGAGCGTAGAGAAAGAGCGGAGAGAGAGCGCTCTCGGGGGGCAGAGTTAAACAATGCAAAAGGGAAATGGAGTGAAGCTGCATCGAGACTTAAGTGCATCTACTCTGCATCACACTGCCTTAAGTAAGTCATCCCATATACTCCACTACCGGGTTACAGAGAGGGAGCTTGCTATGCATGCGTGTGTCTGTTTTTCCACAGTTTTTTCTTTTGATATTGAGAGCAATTCGGGGTGGGGACAATTTTAACCAAATTAATCCAAAGTCCGAAGAGCATTGGTTAGTACTTGCTGAGTACTTGATCTTAATTGGCTAAGGATTTAAGGACACCTCTGCCTTTTAATGGTTCTGAATCGGTGTGCTAAAAATCCAACATCACAAAAACAATGGTCAAATTCAGCAATTTACCAGATATTTCCATTACAACACAAAAACAATATGCTCAAAGCGCTGGTATTGTTTAATTTCAGCTGATTACACGCTCTACCCGCTCAGCCGACGGGGCATCCTGAAGTGAGTTTTTTAATTGTAGCTTCAGGCGCTGGATTACATCAGAGTCTGGTGGTTGTGACTAAGTGAAATAATCACTGTTACAGGAGCCTGTCTCAAAGGTCTTGGATGTTGTGCTATTGTTTCCACAGAATCAATGACATGTCAAAGAAGTGCTCAGAGTTTTGCATGAAGGAGGAAGATTTGTTTGACGGGGCAAAACACATAAATCCATGTTGCAAAATGAAACAAATTGCACAAAAACATATTGCCACTACACTTACTACATCAAAAAATGTAGTAACGACATCTGTAAAAGACCTCAAATGTATGCTAATGGTTTCAAAACCAATCCTCCATAGAGGTTGAAAATGTCCACTGCCTGTGTGGAAAATCAATTGCTGGTTAGTCTTCGTGTTGCAAACAAACACCGTCCGCTTGAATGGTAAACATTCCATTCTTCCAATAAAAAAAGGTCAAAAACATTTTATTAGGAAGGCACAGCCAAAGTCCTTACATATACATAATATTCCCTAGACGAGATGAGAATCAAACATAACACTTATTGTGCATGCATTCCATGATGAAAGCTATTTTTTAACACTCTAGCCACTCCAAAAAACAACAAAATAATGCATAAATTGATTCTGAATACAATATGGTGCTTGTTGCTCCCTATCAGAATACCAATGGCGAGGCAACCCTCTTTCTGACCTGAGTGGCCAGCCGTAATTGGAGTCGTGTGGTACAGTCCAAATGCTTTTTTTCCTTAAAATGCATTTGGTATTTGTTTTATTTCAGACGGCGTGTCTTTCGCTAAACACTCCATCTGGCGAAGCCAGGTTTTGACGCATGCCACAGGTTGTTCGTTTCACATTTCATCTGCCTCTTTGACATTTTCCATTTAGGAGTGTGCTTCCAATATGACAATATGTTTGTTCTTGCCATAGTCTCAGGCTTCAAGGAATACTAAGTAAGGTACACTGTGACACACTTTGTATTTTTATGAGCCGGCTACGTCGATGTGTCACTTAAGTCTGAGGTAGGGAGCAAAAAATAAATAAATAATGTGTTTTCTCTAGATTAGCTTTTTTTTCACTCACTTCAGAAAGGTGGTGGAAGCTTTGGGTCTGTCAGTAACAGGGATACAGACACAAATCCACTGTTGGAATCAGAGAAATATTTGAAGAAAAATAGGTGAAATTGTGTAGATTTGGTTATTTACTCACTGAATTCATGGACAGTGAATTCCAAGACATGTCATTATTAATAAGTTAGGGGTTATGCCTATTAGGGATAGGATTATTATCGTTAACGAAAAACGAATTAATCAACGGGTTTCATTTACTGATATCAAAATAAAATCAAAAATGCTAAACAATAACCTTGACGCAGATATTGGGGATCAAACTTAGGTGTTTTGGACTGAGTATCCCCCCTGGCCTCCGAACACATCTTATTTAATGAAATGTAACTACCGGTAAATATTAATATTTCATTTTTTTCTCTTGGCTGTTTTTGTTTTCAGCCTCAAGGTTAGATGATGTATTCAACGCCCCCCCCCCAGCATTCCTTGAAGGCCTTCCCTCGTGGAGACACTCTGAAGCGTGAGAGGTTCAGGTGACGTTCCGGTTAGTCCGCCCCCCCTCCATCACCCCCTCTTCTAGATTCCACTCCATCCCCGTCCTCCTCCTCCCTCTCCTCCTCCTTCACCCCCACCCCTTCCTCCTTTACCTCCTCTCTCTCTTCTCCTTCACTCCTCGTCTTCCTCCCCTTCCTCCTCCTCCCTCTCCTCCTCCTTCACCCCCATCCCTTCCTCCTTCTCCTCCTCTCTCTCTTCTCCTACGCACCCCCTCCCCCCCCCCCCCCCCCCCCCGAATTTTCTCCCTCCTCCTTCCCTCATCTTCTTCCTGTCCCTATTTGTCCTCATCCACCCCCTCCTCTTCGTCCTCCTTCTCCTCCTCCTCCCCAGACCCCTTCCTCCCCCTCCTGAGATGAGTGGTCCTGATGTCTAGTGACAGCCATCCTTCCACCGGTGAGCGCGAAGTGGCTAACCAGGCGAGCGCCGCTGTGCCCCAAACACATGCCGCGGGGCGTACGCTCCATCTGGCCCAAACGGCGAGCCAGGAGATGGGAGGTGGTTAAAAATAAACCACCAGGGAAGGTAGGGTGGCGGAGGGGGAAACAGTCCACGCTGACGCTCTTTCGAAGAACCAGATAATCCAGACATCAGTCAGCGAGGCAGAAGACGGGCAGAAGGCAGCAAGGAGGACCGCGATGGAGACACACGGCCGTTGACATCGGCTGTTGCTTTTTCATTTGTAAGCATTTATTTAAGGGTATTTTGTTGGAATGGAAAGCACAAATCTCATGGCTAAGCCTATTCTTCTTAACATGCAGAAAACTGTGTTTCAATGCTAATCCACATGTAATCCACATACTGTATTGTAGAAAGAAAAAAAAAAAGTATAATCTGGTTGTATTCAACAATGTTATTGAGATATGTTGAGCAGACATGATTTTTTTTACTGATAAATTCATGAAGCAATCCGGATTAATATCTAATCCACCATTTGGAATTTTAAGAGGGATATCGTGCATCTCCCCTTCGTGTAGATGTATGTTGTTGGCTTTGCATTTTAAAATTGTTTTGATCTAGTTTTGGAAATAATGTAAGCAATATTTACTTCAGAATGAAGGCAACAGACAGTTGAATAATAACATAGCAGGCAGAACTGTATGCAGTATTTATGATTTCACTCCAGATAATGAGAAAATGTTAAGAATACGTAAATAATTGCATTAACTCTTAGCGCAGATCAAACAAGAGATACATATAGAGATGAAGAGAAGGGCTGATCAAATGTTTTCTTTGAAGATGCAAATGTGGTCTTTTTTTTCACCACAACCCAACTTGAAAATGTATCATAGCAAGCATTCCCAAAGAGTACTTCAGAACCAGCCCCTGTCATGTGGGTGTTCCTTACAGTCTGAGAATGTGGGCATCAGCAGACATCAAGCATGCAACTCTAATGGAGGACCTGTTCTACAGTGGCACGGGTCATTGTGGAGAGACAGTGGGGAGGCTGGGGGATCCATCACATTTTGTAGATAAAAATAAGACAAAAGAAGAGATTCACCCTTCAGTGGAACAGCAACTCAAACCTTCAGATTGCTATCAGGGTGGTGGAAGGGGTGGGGGTGTTGGTGGAGGCTAGGGGTGTGCGCTTGAGCGGTGGCCTGCATGGTGTGCAGAGGCCTGGCTGGGCTATGAACTGACAGGTTATTATGGGCTTTGTGGAGGATTAGTCCATAAAAGCTGCCTCTGCCCCATGGCCAGCATAACCGGAACCCCAGCACAGAAGATCACATAATGTCAGTAAAATAAAATAAAATACATGGAGGAAAGAAACACAGAAAGCATAGAAGCAGGAGATGGAGAAAGGGAGATGGAAAGAATGCAAATTATACAAATGTGAACAGCAAAATAACAGCACACAAGAATCTGTACTATTCATGTTTTTTTTTCCCGGTCTTATCTTTTTCATCCTGTGAAAAAAATAGAGGTTGCCTGAGGATATGTCAATCGGAATTAGATTAAACTCCCACAGTATACAGAGAAAACATTTCAGTGGAAAACCACTAAAATGTGTTGAGCTTCTGTTTGGAAAGCTGTGTCCTCTGGTCTGATCCAATACATGTTAATCTGATGCATGTGGGCTGTTGCATAAGCAGGTGCACTCATTACCACAGAGACACCCACTTTGGCTTTTCCTACAGCGAATGCACTTAACACTCTTTAACAGTGACAACGTGTTCTCTATGAAATAACACAAAACGACACGAGCATAATGTGTCCGTCGATATCTGCATCTGTTTACTTTACCGCCTGACTGATTCATGTTTGAGACATGTGAACAATTGTGTTGATGTCTCGTGGTTTGATGCCTGCTCCGTTGATTAACCTTATTTCACCATACTTGACAAGCAGCCTCATTGCAGTACTCTTTGCAAATCCCAGACATTGAATGAGACAATGAGAATATTGGATAACATACTGGGTAATATGCTTAAAGTTGCAAGGTGATTAAAAAGTAACATGCCACATACACTGTGTAACACTTTATTTCTAGATAATTAAAGATAAAGTCAGAAAAACTGGAAACACATTTGAAACACTCAAATGTGCTCGAAACCCATTTAATAGGCAAGAGGCCCTGATATCTCTGTTGTAAACAATAATGTCTGGAGATATTTAAGTTAGTCTTTTGAGGGCAACTGAAAATGAAAGCAAACTTTCTACTCTCGTATTACATTGAGTTTGAAAAACCAATGCATATAATGCATGTGATGAATATCTCCTAAAGTTGAACAGCAGTGGAATGGGGAAGGGATGTAGCTCATACAATGTTATCCTTTTATTGTAAGCACTGTATAAAAATAAACACTGTCTGGGTGGAGCAGCATGTGTTTGGCAGTAAACAGGTGTGGAACCTCCACATATGTCTTTGTAAAAAGTGCTGCATCGCATATGACCTTGAGAAACAAAGTAAACATCAGTATTTAACAAAAAGCAAAAGGTTTCCTAAAAAAAAAATGAACAAGGTGTTATCCGGGAATAACACAACCTTGAAATGTTCTTGAAATCCACAGACAATATTTTTACTTTGAAAGAAGATGCAGCCATACTTTCTTGTATAAGTTAAGACCCTCGAAGATATTGAAGGAACTTTTTGCGTTTGTATTCTTTTATCAGCACTTTCTTGGGACTTTCTTCTTTATTCAGACAGCTACAAATATTCAATGCTAGCTTTTAATGAGGTAATTAATTTTTTTAATTAATTGAAAGATTAACGAAAGATGTCATGACTCATCTAGCATAGTATAAGTGTATTTGGCAAACCAGCGCATCCAATAATTATTTTGACATGAGTTTTGCTGCATGTTTTCTGTCTAAGCAGAAATAACAAAATTCTATTCAAATGTTAACTTAAAACAATCAAAATTAATCACAATTCTGTCTTGGCGATTGACACAAATGTATTCCTTATTCCACTTTGGATTTAATTTAATTTATAAAAAATGTATGAAGCCATTTTATGGTGCTACAATACTGTCTTAAAACTAAGATGTCATCAAATGTGACATCTTAGAAAAGGCAGCAGTTTGATTAAAGAGCCCTGAAGTGAGCGCAAAAAGGTATCTGCGTTACAACTACATCTCATTAATCTTGTCTGCAACATGAGATGTGATAAGATGCTCATTAACAACTACTTAATGAATTATATCTACTTTAATTTCAGTGTGTGAGATCATCAGTCTCATTAGATGACGACCTGTCATAAGATAGCAATTTTCAACCTTGGCACAATTTGACAAATTCAAAATTCTAGTTTTTATGAAGATACAAACTTCAGTATCTGCCTTTGAAGCCAGCAAAAAAATGTCATTGCATCTTATATGGTAGGTAGGATTTAGGAGCTATCATTTTGGGTGATTTTTTTCGGAAATGCCATAGCTGTCTGTCAGCTATTACTGAGTGAAATGCGCTGTGGGAATATCAGTTTCAGGTTGACGGCGCCTCTCTCTGTATGAGACAATTTAGATTTCAGCATGTTCCCGGCTCATTTCTGTCCAATCAGGGCGTCTCTTCCACGGATGGTTTAGTCATTCCATCTTACCTGTCGATCGGATGCCCGTGCACGGCTTAGAAATGTGGGTAGGGAAGGAATAGAGACAGAGTCTTTTCACTTTCAAAATCTTTCTCTTTCTTCAAATCTGCTCAAATCTTACCTACACTCAAATCAGACCTGCAGCACCTTTAAGTTCTGGTGATGGACATCTCATGAGATGGAAACCAAATCCCATGAGTACTCAAAGTTCAACATTAGCCCGGTGTTAAAACACGGGCCGTACTTTATACCTATTTCCTGCTTCTATAAGGTCAACTGAATGTGAAGGAACGACATAAAGGCCACCCTGTATCACTGTTTCCTCTGCAGCAGGTTACTGCAAACAAAAACGAACCCCCGGATTCCCCGTGTTTATTATTTTCCTCCTGCATGCCCCTTTTCGTCCACCTCCCCCCCTCCCCCGGGAGACATATAGCAGGGGTTGTCTCACCGTTTCAACAGGCTGCATGACTGACAGTGCTATCAAAGAAACAGGAAGGAACAAAGCTCTGTTGTGTGTGTGTCTGTCTGTGCGTGTGTGTGTGTGTGTTCGTGATGGTTTATTGAAAAGCTGCTGGAGGAGGGTGAGGTGAGGCCCGGTTGTCCGCCGCGCCTGAAATAGAACAGCGCCGTTGTCAGGAACGATGCGAGGCCGAGGCGGGCTGAGGCGATGTCAAGGACAAGGTGGCATTTCCAAGCAATCTGATGTATCCGCCGCACAAAGTTCACGTCACAAAGTGTGCATCTGAGAGGCCTGCCCGGGGCTGTTAGCTACTTCCTGTACTTTGCTCGGGTCAGCGTCCCCACCACCACCGCCACCACCACGAACCACGGCATCGACCACCACCACGCCACCCCGCCACCACCACCGCAGTCACCACCACTACCACCACCACGGCATTGACCACCACCAGCAAGCCAATGTGAATAAAAATTAGGCGGTCATCATGGCACATGAGGACATCTCATTATACACACAAAATGTAACCGAGTTTAGTTAATTATTCCTTTCGGGCGGTCAAACGTATCCTTTGCTGAGAAATTCAAATAAATTCCATGTGTGCGAATGAACAGCTGTGTGTTTAACCTTGTTGACACCGAAGACGACAAAAAAAAAATTGTCCTTTGTTTGTTACCTCTATTTTTGCGTTTTAAAGGAGTATGCAGTCGGTGTTGGTGAGTGGCAGCTTAGTCGAGCTGGGCAAATATGTGGGAGGCGAGCAGCTGCATAACTTAATTCGGTGTCTAATGAAGAAGTCAGCACAAACATTCCCCCGCAATAGAGCATTACACTTGCGGTTTCACTTTTATTTTTTCGGAAAAAAGTGAAAACACATACCAGGTTTTCTCTGATGTATAACCTCCAAGATCTAGGCACTGATTGCTTTTGTTTCTCCCTTTTCAATCTTTAAACTCCTTTTCTTTTTTTAATCAAATGTCCATCCACTGAAACAGCGTGCCACTCACCCCCTCCCAAACCCGCCCCCCCCCCACACTCCCCCGCTCTGTGCATGGAATAGAGTTAACCAACGCAAAGAAAACAGGATATACTGTCTGTATGTCTGTCTGTCTGTCTGTCTGTCTGTACAATGTTCCTTCCCTAATTTACTGTAAGCTATTTGAACAGAGAATTAAGAGGCCATGTCAACGTCTACCGTCGCCACGGCAGTTATCTTGTAATAAAGGTTGGACACAGATGAATCCCATTTACATCTGTAAATGCAGACCATTATCTTTTAATTAAAACACCATAGAAGAGCCATCTTTTAATACTTGGAATAGGGGATGAATCCATGATGGATGTGAGACAAAATTTGCCATGCAAATCTGAGACGCATAATTGACTTGGCAATGAATAGGAGGAACATGAAATGGATGAATATTGAATTGGCCAGTTTCATTCGCGGTTCAAGCTGCAGGTTGGAGGAACCTTTTTAAAGTGTCTTCATGGACCATCATACCACCCTTGATAGCGCAGACTACAGCCCACTCACACTTAAGGAACGGTTGCATATTGTAACTGTTTTATAACTGCATAGACTATTATATAATATCCCTAGTTGACCTGTAGGCGTCCTTGAGCAGGATGACTTAACCCTACCAGACCGTGACAGGAATCTGAATTCACAGTTGGTCACGTAGTTGAAAGAAAGCTGTTTAAATTAGTCAATACTAATACATACTACAGATATAAAAAACTGAATTGATTTCTTTGGTTGGATTAAACACAGTATTAAACACAGTTGGTTGAAGAAGCAAACACACATTGTATACAGTAAATATAGTATGCATACAATGAATCTCCCTGGCCATTGGCTACCTGAACATTTATATTGGAGCTTAGACTATGGTAAGCCTGAACACAGACGATTGATCGACTTTAAACTTTGGCCACTGATTTCCACCTTATCACCACAGTGCACATTCTATCCTCTCCTACATGAAATCAATAGTGTTGTTTTACATGTCATTTACTACACACTTTGTTTAGCCTTGATGGTTAACCAGGAACCCGACATTTCAAGCTCTGCTTCCATGCTGCAATTGGGTGAAATTAATGTCTTCGCTTTGTTTTTCATTGTTACAGCTTTGATGTGCCCGGGTAAATTGGTATTTATCTAAAGCATGATTACAGAACATAGCTGTTGTAGAACTTGGTATTTGTACAGAATAAATATTGTCTTTCAATGTATTCAATCCAAAGGTAAATGCTTGATGCCGTTGTTTACATTTAGGCCTGCTTTTTGTGTCTCCACTTATCTATGCACATCGAATTGACATTAATCTGGGGAAATGGTAAGTCTGTCCTCTAATGGTTTGACTATAATGGTCACAATTAGTAAAGCAACACTACCCTCTCCCAGCTCTGTCTGAGCTGTGCTCCCTCGCCCTGGCATACATACGGATGGCAGTTATACGTGTTTCCCTGACAACCTAAAAGAAATTATAAATTGATCGATTTAGCAATATAAATGTTGTAATTCGAACAGAACAAGGTAGGGGAATATTTCTAATTATAATCATCTCATGCATTGAACATTAAAAGCCGACTTCTCTTCTGCTTAAAAGTATGGATCATACCTCCAATGAGGCATGATCCGCTAAACCTATTCCAGTCAGGCTCACTGATTCTCAGGGTTTGGACATCTCCTCATACTTTGAATTTGCAACTTGTCTGAATCTAATCGAGTACCTGCAAAGAGTCAACCATTAAATCATTTAGAACACTCTTGTGTGTACTAAACTTGGGTGTACATTTTTTAAGAACCATGTCAGCAGGGGTAAGTGTTAAGCATCATGCGCAGGAATGTTGAGGAAAGTTGAAGACCCGAGACTTCTTGGGCTCACGTAGAAGAACTCACCGGACATTCAGACGGGTTTGGGTTGAGGGTCACACTTCTTTAGGGTCCCAAGAAGAGGCTTTCCAAATGTAATGGAGGGGCACTTACCGGATAACTGCTTAAACTAGCTTTATGAGTGGAGGAGGAGGAGGAGGAGGAGCAGGAGGAGGAGGAGGAGGATGATGATGAGGAGGAGGAGTCGTGGTCTAAAACAGCAATTGCCTCTCAATTTTCTGATAAAGCTGCTTTCCATTTTAGCTGCTCCCTTTACATTTTAAGCTTGCCCTCTCTTCAAACCTGTCCTCTCCTCTTCCTTGATTTTCAATCAGCCCCAAGTGGAACAGCACCTGGGGAGCTTATCGCATGCCCCACATTTTGGAGAAATGTCTGGGATTTAACAGGGGCATCCCTCCATTCCGCTCAAAGGGCTCCTCTCTCAACCATCTCGAACCCCCTCCCCCCCTGCTCCTATAGAATGGAGATGCTCCAACACTCACCCACTAGCCGTCAGTAAGCACAGCCCAGCGATGAGCAAAGAACCTGCACATTGTTTCTAGAGGCCAATCAGAGGCAAAGCATGTCACATAGATTACAAAAAATATTTGATTTCGCTATTTAATCAATACTCAAAAGGTTTGTTTGATTCCAGGATTTAGGAAGATTCAAATTATCTTGTTAATTCACTGGAGGAACAATTCTGAAACTTCTGAGAAGTTGTTCAGCAAATATTGCATGTATTTGTGGCAGGGGTAGCTTATCTGAAACTCCTGATGCCAAGTGTCTGGGAGAAAATTTGATTTCACTGACGGTCCATACTCACTTAAAAACATGACAGCTGACAGATAGTGTTTTCTCAGAGCTCTTATGAGACATGTATGATTGGTGTTAGAGTGGAGATTAGCATGATAGACCTGTGGTCAGACAAACTGATGGATGGGATTTAAATAACCAGAAAGATTATATAAATAAGACTAGGGGTGTCTTATTTTACATTTTAACTTCAACATAGACCATGCTCGACCAAAGGATGCTTGGTTTTCTATATTTCCTGAGGAAGTGTCATTTGAAATTAAGCTCCTTGAATTTAGAGTACAGG
This sequence comes from Gadus morhua, assembly GCF_902167405.1. Classification (NCBI taxonomy): domain Eukaryota; kingdom Metazoa; phylum Chordata; class Actinopteri; order Gadiformes; family Gadidae; genus Gadus; species Gadus morhua. The sequence continues at coordinate 15,649,706 of NC_044063.1, forward strand.
AACAAATATAAAAATGAAACACGCTTTAACAAGGCTAGACATTTACTAGACATTAAGGAGGATCTCTCTCCTTTTTTTTCTTTTTTTTGAGACAACCAAAGCTATTTTTATCTTCTCTTTCTCCTTATAACCTTGAAAGACAAAAGGCTTTATTGGTTCGACCCTTAATGTCTGTGTACAAAGTATGTAAGCAATTTCTAGTTATAGTCGTGGAAGAGAAAAGCGGATGAGGTTGTGTTTTTTTTTTTGCGTCAAGAACACGGAAAAGCACAATCACAACCTTTTTGCTTTTTTACTTATCAAAGGAAATAATCAAATAAGGTTGATATGTCTCTGGCCATGGTTTAGATCCAGGGACGTTTGGTAACTTCTGGTTGTCGACAATCAGGAACCGACTGGTGGACTCATTGCAAAAGCAGAGTCAAAGCATACATATAATGTACTTCACGGGGTAATGCAAACTTACTATCAAGCTAATAGCAGGCCTATATGTAAATACCTAGAGCCAAAACCTAATCATAAAAACAAACCCTAAACCAAAACCCTGTGGTAGTGCATTTATTCTTTTTTCTAAAACAATGAAAAGAAAATCAACCTCAGCATCCTTATTAGACTTAGAAGACAAATCGAATATATACTTTTTAAACTGAGCACAAGCATCTGCATTGTTCTTATAAGACTATGACTGTAAATTGCAAATACACTGTAAATGCACACAGACCCCTACTGCTCTTTATTCTAAACATAGGATATAATCTAATATGGGACTTAAAAATTGCTGCTCCTTAATTCCACTCACAATCTGACCTTGACGTCCTCTACATATCCACAGTAATATGTACTATAAATATGGGATTGCATAATCATACATCGAAAGAAGAAAACATGTAATAGAGAAAGTCTTATTAAAACGTTGCTCTAAGACGAAGAAGTTCACCGCAGACTGAAAGCGTCAGCCTTGATGAATCTGTAAGGAGATGGACTAAATCCTCCCTTGCCAATATGAACCAAAGAAGTCGCTAAATAACTAAGTATGTGGAACAGCCATTACTCGAAGCACTGATTTAAAGAGATGGAGAGGGAGAGAGAGAGAATCTACAAATTTCAGTCCGGGATTAGATGGTATGTATGTGAGTGTATGACAGGCCAAAATGGGGAGGAAGAGGAGCGTGTGGCCAGAGAGTGTACGCCCTTGTTAATCCTCCCGTCCTGCCTGTCCCGCACTGGGCCAAAGTTCTAATTAATTAAGGACTGTATGGCAGGGGGAAAAACACATTACTACTAATCTCAAAAGCTGTCCTCTGAAAATGTGTCTTTTAATTCCGGCTTCATGTTTAATGGGCAGAGTCCAAATGGCTGGTTAAACTCTCTTGGTCAGTGCTTGTAGCTCTCCCTCGCTCTCCCTCTTTTTGTTTTTATTTACAGCCGTTCCATCCACCTTCTTATCACTCCCACAGTTACTCCTGCTTTCCCGCCACGTCCTCATCTCCTAGGGCCCTATTTTAACGGTCTGAACCGCAAGTGGGAAGCGCAAAGCGCAAGTAGCCCACCGCTTTGTGGGCGGTTCTACGGCGCTATCGCTATTTTACAGGCGGATAAATGACGCTTGCACCGCGGCGCAAGTGTCAAAAGGGTTGGTCTGAAGCAGCCTAATTATCAGTAGGTGTGGTTTGGGCGTAACGTGCAACAAACCAATGAGAGTGCCAGCTCCCATCCCCTTTAAGAGCCATGAGCGCATTTGAATCGGACGAGTTGATATTTTGACAGCGCGTCTGCAGTCTCCGATGAGACAAATGCACATGAATTTCAAACTGCAAATGGCTTAGTTTATTGCCAAATAATATGGCCTAATTCACACATGGAATAAGGGGGTTTCTTCCACAACTTCAGAAATACTGAGTCCTCAAATAAATTTCGGCAAAGAAAACGTCTGATAGGCTATAACATATGATATGCGGTAACTGTGGTTCTATTTAATGATATACGCAATACATTATAAACATTGTTTCTTATCAGTATTGTATGCTATCCTAATATGCATGTGTCCCCGTGGTAATAGACATTGCCATTGATTGTATTATGCGTTACGTGTTTAGTTTGCCCAAGTGAAGGAGTTCAAGTACCTCGGGGTCTTGTTCGCGAGTGAGGGAACTATGGAGCTTGAGATTGGCCGGAGAATCGGAGCAGTATTGGGCGGTATTGCGTTCGCTTTACCGCACCGTTGTTACGAAAAGAGAGCTGAGCCGCAAGGCAAAGCTCTCGATCTACCGGTCGATCTTCGTTCCTATCCTCACCTATGGTCATGAGGGATGGGTGATGACCGAAAGGACGAGATCGCGGGTACAAGCGGCCGAGATGAGTTTTCTCAGAAGGGTGGCTGGAGTCTCCCTTAGGGATAGGGTGAGAAGCTCAGCCATCCGTGAGGAACTCGGATTAGAGCCGCTGCTCCTTTACTTAGAAAGGAGTCAGCTGAGGTGGTTCGGGCATCTGGCAAGGATGCCCACTGGGCGCCTCCCTTGGGAGGTGTTTCAGGCACGTCCAGTGGGGAGGAGACCTCGGGGAAGACCCAGGACTAGGTGGAGAGATTATATCTCAACACTGGCCTGGGAACGCCTCGCCTGGGAACGCCTCGCGCGCCCGCATTCATTCATTCTTTTTAACACTCACTCGCGGTAAAACAATGTTTTTCACGATCAAATAGGCCTACTCATCAATCCTAAAAGTTATGGGTATTGTGTTCCATCAGAAGCATGTAGGCCTACACGATGTCTGTGTCAAGAAAATATGTGTTTGCTGTACGGTGTTTGCAGATGCATTGATTTAAAAGTACAACTTATTACCGCTGCATCAGCTGTTCTTTCCCAAATAATATACCAAGAATGTGCGGCTAGGTAGATGAGAGAAGCAAAGTGTATGCGCGAGGTGCACAAGCAATCCGTATGCATCGCATGCGCATGTATGCATGCGCCCTTAAAATAGCATCTGAACAACGCGCCACTGACTTTAAACCAGGTATTTCCTGGTCAGTAGCGCAATGGTATTCAGAGACGGCAAAATACCGTTTGCGCCAAAACACGCCTCCTCCTTCCGCCGAACCGCCCCTTGGGGCGCATGATCAATCCCCAATTTACCGGCGAGTGGCGCTGGTGGGAAAAGAACGCTCTGCGCCAGTTGTAAACTAGCAACGACACATGCGCCAGTGACTAAGTCACTTGCGCCGGATGTAAGATAGGGCCCCTAGTGTTTTTACCCCGTTTTTCTGCCGCCTTGTCATCCGTTCCAACTCTTGAAGGTGTGATCTGCGTATATCCAATGACAGTTTAATGAGCATTTTCCTATTTTGGTTGTGTCTATCACATCGCGGGGAAAAATAAATAAATATCCTTCAGGATGAATAATACATCTGATGGTGAGGCATCCCGGGAAACATCAGACAGGGGGGGGGCCGGGACGAGATGAGGTGCTTTGTTTAACGGGAATCTATTTCGGACTAATTAGCGGACTCCTGGCTGATCTTGAGAGTTTCTTGAAGGTTAGTTTACAACAGCTTTTTTTACGATTTGAGACAAAAAAAACTAAGGGAGAGCGAGGGAGGGACAGAGAGAGAGAGAGAGAGAGAGAGAGAGAGAGAGAGAGAGAGAGAGAGAGAGAGAGAGAGAGAGAGAGAGAGAGAGAGAGAGAAAGGATTTGAAGGGGGAACACAAACAGCATTTCCTAATGTCATTCAACTGCTGTGTTGTTTTGAAGAGAAGCCTCTCGCCCCTGTTTGCTTGGGTGTGATGTCACACCCCAGCAGCAGAGCTTGTGAGTGAGCTGAAGTGAGCGCGGGACCTCATTGGCCCACTGTAACTCCTGAGGCAGGAGCACCCTGCCAGTTGCTCCCTCAACACTGCACTCTCGGTTGTCAGCTTAATTGGCCAGACTCCCATCGGCCATAAACCCCATACCCCAACCTAATTGGCTCCCTTGTAGCCTTCCCGACCAATCCTATTGTTCCGGTGCACAGTGAGTCGCTATGGATGCGGCGATCGCTTGCTCATGAATTTTGGGACAAAAGGCTGATAAGCTGACTCTCAAAAGCAGTCTCCTGAAACACGGTTGTACTTCTTCGATCAACAACAACCATTGGGCACTTTTTTTTTTAAAAACATTCCTGCATTGCAAATCCAAATACCTTGGTGGCTTCTTTGGAGCAAAAAAAAGCAATTTATCCTCCCTCTGCCTTTCTGCTATTTAATCCAGTACTCTGCGTGATTCTCACTGCCTTCTGTGTGTGTGTGTGTGTGTGTGTGTGTGTGTGTGTGTGTGTGTGTGTGTGTGTGTGTGTGTGTGTGTGTGTGTGTGTGTGTGTGTGTGTGTGTGTGTGTGTGTGTGTGCATGTGTGTGTGTTTGTGTGTTTGCATCCGTGTTTGAGGTCTCTCTATGAGTTATTTACATAGAAATATCTCATAGGACGCCACTGAATGCCAGTCCACCTGTGGGGAGAGAGAGGGAGAGAGAGAGGAATGGGGGGGAGAGAGAGAGGGAGAAAGAGGATGAAAGCAGTATGCTTATTTGATACTTTTTATGTACTCACATTATTCTTGCAATTTCTGGGTGGTATCTTCTTTGTTGAATGCACTCATTGTAAGTCACACTGGTTCAGTGTGTCAGCGCAATACATCTGATGCAAGGTAGTCTAAGAAAAGAGAAAAAGAGACAAGACAAATACGTACAAAAGAAAAAGACAGTAGGGTGTATCCAGTGATGGTGGACAACGGTGTGGCGGCCTGCTTGGGCCTGTTGTGTCCTGTTGTGGTGTGTTGTGTATTTGAGTGTTGTGGTCTGTTGTGTTATGTTGTGTATTTGTGTTTCGTGGTGTGTTGTGGCCTATTGTGTTATGGTGTGTTGTGTGGTGTTGTGGTGTGTTGTGGTGGGTTGTGTGTTGAGATGTGGTATGTTGTGTTGTGTGTTGTGGCGTGTTGTGTGGTGTGATGTGTTACGTTGTGCATTGGTGTGTTGCGTTGTGGTGTGGTGTGTGGTGTTGTGGTGTGGTGTGGCGTGTCGTGTGGTGAGGTGTATTGTATGGTGTGCGTTGTGCCGTGTCGTGTGGTGTGACGTGGCGTTTTGTGTGGTTCTGTGAGGTATTGTGCTGTGGTGTTCTGTTGTGGTGTTCTGTTGTGGTGCCCGGGTTCAGTGCCTGTGCGGGGTCAGCGTCCTCCCTGCCGTAATGAGCGCTGGTGACGGTGCCCCCCCTATGCTCCGGGCGCTCTCGCCTGTCTCTTGTAATGAGCCTCTGAATACATCAGCGTAGACCCCACTCCGCCCAACCCCTCTGTCCTGTATCCTTTCACAGTTCACTCTGCCCCCTCCAACCACACCTCCATCCTTCCCCCACCACCAGCCCAGCCAACACCCCCCAACCTCTGCCCGCTGCCTGGCCTTGTGCCACCCTATCCCCCTCTGTAATGAGCTGGCTCTCCCTCTCTCTTTAATTGTGAATAGTTTGTTTTGCTAGACAGCTTCTCCATGTATTATTATTTTTCAGTGGAGGGAAAAAACAAATACCCCCGATGTGCCACCATTAGTCCCCACACCCAAGGAAAGTTAGGATTTGGATTTTCTGTATCTGACTGATTTCGAACCCTGAGTGACGAGTTGTTTGCAGCTATTACAGTTGGGTTGTTATTATCTCCGCTGCCATTGCTGAGACAAACAACTACACTGTCCCCGGATATGGCTCCTGTGTTGGGTTTCAAGTTGGGTTGCTCTTTGAGGATAGGGGAGTGGATTAAAAAAAATGCATTTTTCAAGGTAAAAAAAGGAATTTATATGTGTTGGACCAAGTTTGGATCACATGGAGATTTCACAATTCTCCTCACAGCCCAAGTGCTGGACGCCAGAGCCTCAGTCTCTTGTTGGTGGCCAGCTCTGTTGGTGTTTCCTTACCTGTAGCCTACCTCAGGCAGTGCACATGCCAGCTCCCATCCAATAGTTTCCACAGATGGACTACTGATTAAGCAGGGACTGCAGGTGACATCAAGAGGTAAACAAACAGGAGCATGAAGCCTCGGTAAAGCTAGCTGTGCTGACAGCATGTGTTCCTGTTAGTGTGTTCGTATGCACATGTTTTGCTGTTTACAATGTAGGCCTGTTAGAATGCCTTCATGATAGTTATAATACAAAAGTTGTCAAATAATTATTCCTTATATATGTAACTTTTTAATGTTAAATAATGTCTTATAAATTAATACATTGATAATTATATGTTTTACAATTTACCTAACCATCTCCCACTTTCCTGTCACAACCTCCCTCAGAGAAGGGCCCTGGCTCAACTGGCCACTTTGAACAATTGTAAACGCGCCCTTAATAGTCCCTCACTGTACGCAATGACTGACTCTGCAATGTGCCTGACTTTCATTTTCAGTCGCTACATTAAATTTAAACTGACCTTTATTTAGAAGGCATATATAGAAGGCATATACATCTATTTATATTTAACAGAGAGAGAGAGGGAGAGAGAGAGAGAGAGAGAGAGAGAGAGAGAGAGAGAGAGAGAGAGAGAGAGAGAGAGAGAGAGAGAGAGAGAGAGAGAGAGATAATCGAGATGGCTGGCGAGAGAGATTGCTATATTATACTCTTCCCCCTTAATGAAATACATTCAGTGTACACATCTCCAGGCTATTTAAAAAAGCATTACAGCATGAGAAAGTATTGTGTTCCATCAGAAGCATCTGCCGGGATCAAAAATAATACCTCCCCCCACAGTCGGGACTCTGCTGCCCACAGATTGCCTTTCCGAGGGGACTGACCTTAGAGCAAATGTTACTTGTAAAAAAAAATTGGCTGGCAAAGAATAAGGTTCTCACATTGTTTAGTCCCCCCCCCCCCCCCCCCCCCCCACACTCCCCTTCACAAAGCACCCACCCTGGCAAACTTATCAGTGGACTCGGGGGAATCAATCATGAACTGACACTGTTCCAGACCTGGTGGTTGTTTGTGAGTCTGTCCCCGGCATATCTCTCTTCGCAATGATTGCCAGGCACCTTTGAAATGCTGGTTTAATGTTGTGTATTTCCTGGTAGGCTTATCATTTCATTTCTGACGCTGCCTTTGATTTTCTATTCCCCTCTGTTTGCGTGTTTCTTGTATTCTATTGACCACTACAGAATTGTCTTTGTCCCCCTCTCCTCACAAATCTGGAGTGTCATTGCTATTTTGGATAACAGATACATGTGGTTCTCAAAGCCAAAGTTCCAGCTTGACGGAAATGGAAACAGGAAAGTGAATCATGACAACGACAAGAGTCGTGTTTCCAACCCCTAGCCATCTTATTCTACCTTCATTTCTTGTAGACAGTACCAAACAGGAGGCGCAGACCGTGGCGGCAGTGATTAATGTGCCTGTCCCTGCCTTCATGGAAAGCATGCCACACACACAAGGTCCCATATTGTCACAGTGAAAAACTACGGGCAAGAAATAAAAGTTGTATATCTGTTTACTGAGCCTTGGTTGACTTCAAAGATGATGATGACCCTTTGCTTTTATTTATTTAAATTGAAATGCCAGCAGAAAAACCATATGCTCGTCTTGTAGCCTAAAAGAGGAGGCCTTCAAAGAAAAACATGGAAAGATAAAGGGAGGCAACAACTCAAGAACATCAGACCCCTTTGTTACTACAGTACAAACATAAACTCAAAAGCGTATTCGATTTTCCACCACAGTAATATAATATTTGACATGAAAGGGCGAGGGATAGAGATACCTGCCGCTACAACAGCAAGCAAATAAACAAGAATCATTTGGTAAGTTAAACACAGCAAAGAGGATGAGCCGAGGTATGTCGTGGAGACTTGCTGGTGAGTGAACCTGGGAAATATCGAGAAAACTGATGTTGTGAACAATTCTTAAGGGCTATATGTGTAGCTTAAATGACAGTCGGTGCTTTTATAAGAAATACAATCTACAGGTGACAGCAAAGGCTGAAACAACTATAATAATGAAATGGAAAACATGAGCTCAAGATGCATAGCAATTTAAAGAACTGTGTTTTATTTTATTGAGATTTACTTGAAAGAAAATGGTTTAATTTAATCAAGGCTTGTTCGCAATGCATATTCGAAATGTCCGTTATGAGGTGATTTATTTTTGGAATATGTACTAGCATAACCAAAATTTTAATATTCAGGTAGTCGTGTTTTAGCAATTCAAAATGTATTTTAACTGTGGATCTCATGTAAAATAGGAAGGACCCTCAGGCTTATCTCTGTTTATCTGCAAGAAGCTGTGAGGCGTCCACAGTAGCCAACCAATAGCCTGGTAAGCAACAACTGCTCACAACAAATAAAGTTCTATGGCAAATTATTCGATTTAATAAAAATAAAAGTCTCGCAGAGGCACAACAACGCTTCTAGCTTTCATGAAAGACATCGATTGAATGAAATACTTTTTTTTTTTATGCATCCATTTCTTGGGTTGCACATAGTACACTTTCAATGGAAATTGCTATGCTTCGGTAATATCCAAAACTAGTGGGCAGGCTTCCACATCCCTTTGGGAAATGGCCGTTATAAGACATAGCGGACATGGATAGATGGTTCCTATTATAAATCAATTCCATACGGTTCACCACCCACCCTTCTTGGCATATGGACACCAGGCCACGTGAGAACGGCACCATCCCAACAAACTGCCTCAAAATCTTTCTATTCTTTTTCCTTTAGGTCAAGTTCCCTTGACCTGAGGAACTGGTGATCGAACTAGCATCCATTCGGTTACAAGACAACTGCTCTACCTCCTGAGCTAAGCCGACCCCCTTTTTAATTCAATGAAAAACACATACACATCAAAGCTTAGAGTGAGAAGAAGGGAAGCCCTGCACTCAAGTGCTCCTTTGCCAGGGCATTTATCAGTCTATCCGTCGTACCCGCCAGTTCTTCTATCTCTAAGGAAACCAGAAGAGATGGAACCCATGTACGCAGGATTTAACGGCGGACAGATGGCATATGCGATCCAGCTCTACTCCCCGGTCGGTAGAAGAGCGTTTTAGCTGAGGGTGACTCACTCAATAGCCCTCCCACTGCCCACTCCTCCACACCGTTTCTTCTTCTTCTGTCTGCCCCTCAACTTGCATTGCCCGTCCTCTGCGCTCCACTCCACCTAGCCTAACCACGGCTGCTACACTCCCCACCCCCCACCCCCACTCCCACCCCCGCCTTTGGAATGCTATATTTGTGACTGCGCTCATTGATGTGGAAAAACCCATCATCTGGGCCAGTAAATCTGGAAATAGAGTACTTGCCGGGGTCGACGAGAGACAAGGCTCGTTCACAGGGAGCTCGCCCGGCCAGAAGTGTAGGGGGCAACAGGGTTCCAGCGGTGCGGAGAGTCTGGGGGAGTCTTTGCTAGCTATTTCCTCCATGCTCGCGCCGGTGCCGGGCGGTTCTCTGGAGCTAAGACAACACTTCCCAACGCCACCACCACCGTTGGACGTTCAGGACCAGCCAGACCTTATGTTCAATGAAATATCAAAATAGCCACACACAAAAGGATCAGCTCCAGGGGCCACAAGGCTCCCTGCTTGTGAATTTGAATTGCTAACCGATTAACAGAAAGGTGTGTTTGCTGCCGGCGCCAATCAATTACTCGTCTAGATGCAGCTGGGTCTGGCCAATTAAAGCAACTCGGGAGAAATCATTTGAAAGCTTTACAGGAAAGGAGCGTGAAGACAGCTCATGCAGAGGTGAGATACATTGGTTATTCAGATGCATTCAATGTCATTAGGGTATGGGGAATGGCGTACCCATACTGTTAATAAAAGAATTGCATCTTTGAGGACTCTATTAGCCATGATCTGTTGAATATCTTATCCCACTCCATGACCTTGTCCACATGAAGAGTAAAACAGATTTGATGATATAATAAGTGATTGGTTAGATACTAGAAATAAATTGAATGCCGCTTATAACAGGACCTTTTTTGAATGCACAATGTGGATGTGGTGGTGGAGGTCTTTTTTCCAAGACCATTTCCAAGGCTACTTTATAAGTGTTACCTTTAATAAATACACAAATTTGTGTTTGATTTGATAAATGACTCAAATAAGGGCATTAGTGGAAAAACAACTCACTAAGAGGCTGAACAAAGCCCAACTTCAGAATGAAGGCCATTTAGCAGCTTATTTCATATTCTTGCTATTGTACAAATGCACCATCAAAATTCTCCCCATAGCCATCACCTCTCCACAGCCAAAGACACTGCTCAAATTCTGTTTAAGCTAACAATTTATATAATAACTTAAATGTTTTGCACGGTATGCCAATATGATGTCTGTCCATTACGGCAGCCATTGCACTTCTACCAGAAGGGTTCCTTGGAGAAGGGTTCCCTCGTTCTGCATAACTTCCCAGGGTTTTTCATGATAATTAAGGGCCTTTATCTTTTTTGGAGGGCTAGGGTTTTGGGGTTGTGATACAATGTTGCCTGTGAATCACTTTTAGACCAACTTTGAGGGATAAACAAATCAAATGTACTTTGTTGATTTGGAAAGCAATATATATCCGACTACTATATAATAGCAGGCCTGTCGGACAAGTTACTCAAGTTGGTAAGTGCGCATGTGCCAAGCAGCCTGCAGCTCCCACATACATACCGCAATCACACACGAACACACACGTGCGCCCTGACGCAGACGTTACAAGACAAAGGCAGCGCAGGACACCGCATACATACACACCGCATACATACACACCGCACATGCCACACACGCATGAGTTGAAATACAACGGCAAGATCGATCCTGCATCGCGCAATGTCTTGGGATATTGATACCCCATCCCCCCCCCCCCCCCCCTCCCACCTTGAGCCTCCCGAAATGTCTTTACGCTTTGCTGCTCAAACGTAATATTACTCTCCTCCCGAAATGTCTTGCAATATTGATATCCCCCCTCCCCCCTGCGGACTGTTTAGTTTTTAATTTTTCTCTAGTTTTGTGTTTATGCTATGTGTGACTGTAGGCTACTGCTGCCTGTCTTGGCCAGGACACTTGAAGAGATGTTTAATCTCAATGATGGCTATTATTTTCAACTAACCAATAGTAGTTGCCATGCATTTTAAATGCCAATGCACTTTTCATCCCTGAATAACACTAAAAGCTATTGAATAATTGATTTGCATGCATATACAACACTTTCCATTTAACAATTACCCCTGTTACCCATTAATTGACTCATTTTATAATGTAATCAAAGCTGCTTTCAGACACACGTGTACGTCCTGATATTGTCCTGTTATTCTCTTGATGGGCCGTATGTGTGAGAAACATATCATGACATTTTTACCCTGAACATCTCCTGAATAATACTACCTCTGAGGTCATATTTTCTCCGTAGGAAATGCAAATGACCTTATATGTGAATGTAGAAAGTAGAAAGTCGTTATTTCTCACATCACTTCGTCATCAACACGCGACGCTTCTGCATGTCTTTGAGTGGACCCCTAAACGATAATCAGCCTGTTGCATTTGTTCGCTGAATGGTTAAAAAATATTTTAATGTTGGCACTGCTTTTAAGAGTAATTTGTGGTGAACGCTGAAAGATAGGTCTTATCACAACCCTAAAATGACACATCATACAATAAATGAGTTCACAGCTGTACGTGTATAGAAAATGATTTTTTTTAATTATTATTACTGACAACAGTCAGCTGAATATTATAGTGTCCCGTCCTTCCACTCCGTTTTCACAGTTAAACACAGAAATCAACCAGATTTGTCCAAGTGTTAGTTTTATGTGAAATGAATACAATACAAAATACACTCTCTTTCTCCAGTAACGCAGTCGTTCACGACGCCTTTTTTCTTCGTCGTTTCTTCTATTAGTCTCTTACTCATGCTCCAATCCGTCATCGATCAACGGAATATATGATGCATAATTTTAACAACAATTAAGATGATCGCGATGAGTTCTTCCTGATCGGCCTCCATTTTGTCTATGGTCAAATCAAAATAAACTACAGTGACAGCGGCCACACTTATCCTGCCTCTTGAACTTAGACCCTACGTCATATCCCGCCCCTTGCAATCCCAGCCTCCTTAAACCCCTGTAGATTCTACTGATGTCTAAATTACATTGATGTACGCATATAAAGCATCAAGTGTGAATCACCCTCAGGGTTGAATCTCCTGTTAACCCCTCTGCCTATATGCTATCCTGCACCCTGGAACTTCTCATCTAAAATAACCTTCAAACATGCAGACGTAGCCAGCTTGCAAAAGTGTAAACGAAAATAGACATCAATCAGATTTTTTAACTAAAGGCACGACAGCAACAATGTCTAAGGGTTATTTGCATTGTGAAAAAAAAAAACTCAGATCTCATGTAGTCACTGGAGACGCACATCAATATCAAGGGTGGACTGCGACGTCAGCTCAAACTCTAACTACGGGATGTGTTTTGAAGTTAGATGGTCTAAACAGGGTTGTGATGGTAGCTGGATACACAGCAAGGGACTGTAGTAACGCTCATCTACTTTCAGTGTAAGGGGCATCCACTTAGGCCCCATGGATGATTTGATGCATGAAAAAGCCAGAGGATTCTCCTGCTGCAGCCAACAACTTAAATTCCACAACTTACATGCCACAGGCAAATGTGGGGAAAAGGCTTTAAGACTATTTCACATTCTTGCTTTTATAAATAATTCGTAAGTTAAGGCTGTTTCCACAGCCTGCTACATACAAGGAGTTGGGATAATTTGATGGATGAGAGATGGTGGGGTTTCAATATGACTAGACTGAAATTAGGTTTTAACAATTTGGCAATGGAGATGCATTAGGGGAACGGAATCGAGCCAGAATTAGTTGTTATGAACAAACCCAACCCAAACTCTTGGGTCTCCACCCAAAAGTGATGCAATAATAATTCATATGAATTGTTAATATTATTCATCAAATTATCAAATTAATTAGTTTCAGGGTTTTTAATTTGCCCAAATATTTGTGCATTTTCTTTCACCCTTCCATTTCTTTCGTTTTCTTTTTTTCTCGTCAAAAAAAGCCTTCTCTTTTGTTAGAAAAAAAATAGTGTTCATCGCCTCTAACTCTCTTAATTTCTTCCTGAGGACTCAGGTGAGGGGCTGCCATGCAGGTCGTTGATCTCTCCTTGGTGGCTCTGTGGTTCCTTTTCTGGGCTCTAGAACAACCATTTTACCAAGGGGGTCACTTATACACTGACCCGTGTCACAAAACTCTATCCCCTGCTAACTGGCACTGAACTCAAGACTTTGGAACAAGTGTTATGAACCAGCGATTCCCTTCTCTACATGCACCCCCTTCCCCGCACACACAACAGCTCTGAAGCCCGTCTGAATAGAAGAGGCGCACACAAAGGTAATTACGAAGCCAATGGTCTCGCAGAGCGCTGCTCCATCCATCTATCAGTGATCTGTCAGGGTTTCCATCTGCACACTGGGCCAGACTCATTTTCTCCTCCAGGCTTATAGACACCGACAGCCTGCCATTTCCAAATGGCATTCTTCAGCATGCAAGTAAAAAGAACAGCACATTTTTCCACATACCCATGCCACATATGGTTAGGCATTCTAGCAATGCACATACATGATTTCTTCTAATTAAAATCTGAGTCTGTTATTGGATCAGTGTTGACAATGAGTGAGTAACATGTCCGTGAGAAACGTGTCCATACAATAGTTTCTCTTGGCTGTACATTTTGTGGAACAGCTTACATTGTGAACGCATATAAGAACACATTTCATAATTAGCAACCATGGGAACATAGTATTTCTCTGGCAAGTGCTCATAGCAAAAGGGATGTCTTGCTCCAGGGAGGGCTGGGCTGGGCAAAGGTAGTGATTTGGTAACTTTATGCAAATTAAGCAGGTTTTTGCATCACTGCCTGCCATTTGCTTAGGCAATGGACAAAGATTTCCCTGATTCTGTTGGATTGTTTTTACTGCTTCTATCATCAACGGCATTTTCACCGAACCCCATTGAGGTTAACGTGTAAAACACAGTTTCAGTACAGCCGCACGACTACGTAACATGGCAAGAGGGTCAACGTATTTTTTCTATCTAGTAAGGGAATGTGTGGAAGTTTTGTGCCTGACCTATTCATAGGTTTTCAGAGGTTGGGGGACATTGAGCTATTTCTGTTCTTATGCTAATTTTAATATAATTGTTAAAACCACATGCTTGCATAGTAATTCAAGTGTCCATATTAGTGTGTGCCTTAACAATGTCTATTTCCAGCATGTCAGCACCTCTCTGCAGCGATGGTATCTGTTAAAAGACCCTCTTGCACTCATTACTGTGCACAGACGCACAATATGCTTCCTCTAACCCATGAGCCAGGTCCACATCCTGCCTGCAGTATAGGAGAGGATATCACTATGCTATTATTAAATATGGACTCATCGCTGGGAATAACACTGGCTGGCAAAGCACACTTCAATATTTAAAACTTTTTCTTTGATTAGAGGTTAAAAACACAAAATTAAAACTACCACAGTGAAATATAAACAATTTAGCTCGTAGCCGAGGTTAAAAATTGAATATTAAAAAGGTTACATTAAAATATGACCAATGTATCCCTTATTATGTTTTTCCTCTGCGTTGACACTTCACATCTATGTCCGCATAAATATTTCCCAAACACAATACTAATTAGAATACAATACCGATGATTAGAACAGGGCTCAAGGTTTCTCTAAATAAATAACGTTTAAATTTCATTACATGCTATTAGCAGAAACCCCTACAGATACATTGCAAAAGTGTTATTTCCTTAGAAGACTCTTAAGCCGAGGCTGTTCTTGTGAGATCAGCTGCTTTCAGTATTTGACGAGCGTTCTTATGGAGTTATGCAAATCACTTAATTTACCGCCGACAAGTCGTTGGTTGGGTTGATACATGCGTACTTTGGCTTTAGCAATTCATCTCTGCCACCACCTCCACAACCAGCAACTCCCCTCGCTTCCAAGCCCCTTTTCTTTCAAATACCTTGTCAAGGTGACTTTAATGTCCAGCCTATCGCTGCCCCGAGGCTAGGCGTTGATTCAGCCGCTGATTTCAAAGATAGCCTATCAATGGCTCTATCCACATTGGCATTTTCAAAGTGATGGGATGCAGGATGATGGATGAGGTATTCATATAATAAATAAAAGTGTCACACAAAATGTGTGTTAATGTTATACACCCTGGTGTTCTAAATCTCAGAATCTTGTGAAACAATTTTAGACTAAAACCCACCCACCGGTTTGTCCTACTTTTCAAATGGTGATATATATCAAGTGAAGTTTTAGTTTTTTTTTCTGAATGGCATACATTTTTAATGAAGACTGTTTAATTATCCTCTATTTCAAAGCATAAAGGTCAAGTCGTGGGGAATACATCACATATACAAAAAACAACCATGAATAGTGTAGCCTCTATATTCAAAATAGCAAATTGCTTTATAATCACATTTCAGTCAATTGCAAAAATGTATCGATAATATTTTTCATTCAGTGTCCTTGAATCAGATCCACTCTTGCGTTATGGAGCTGAAATTCGACTAACACTTGCACTTTAAAACACGCACCCCCTCTCTAAGAGCATCGATTTGTTCGACCCTTTTTCATACTCCCAGTTTTCTAATAAAAACACAAACAACCCCAAAAATTCCATTCCATCTGTAAGCTCTTGGGAACTTTGTTGAAATTGTGCTGCTTTGAGCTTTTGATGGTTCAGCCATTTAAACATGCTGCCTATGTTCCAAGCGCTGTGGTAATTGAGGGAGGTTTTGCAAGCAGGGTGCTTATTTCATAGTTTTTAAGCAGATCACAGCGTTTTCTTCACAGGCCTCCCTTCACTACTGCCCAGCTAATGTTTCCCAGCTAATTCTTTGAAGCCAGGGTTCACGCCAAAGTGCTGATGTTGGCCTTATCTCTGCTCCTGACACCTTAATATGGACAATCTGAAGGGGCCCGGCGATCTCCTCTTGGTAGCAATGGACACATGGGGATCAAAGACGGCTGGCCTGGGCTGTGTGGATATCAAGGTTATGCTCTCCAAGTCCTGGGTGTGTGTATGTGTGTGTGTATGTATGTAATCTTTGTGTACATGTATCATCTTGTGCCCCTTATCAAGTGGAACTATAGCTACATTCATGGTTGGGTCTTTTCTATCAGCAGTTGGCTAATTGGATTTCAAGAATATCATTAATTTAAATAAACAATTGGATGCATTGGGGGGAGAGAGAGAGAGAGAGAGAGAGAGAGAGAGAGAGAGAGAGAGAGAGAGAGAGAGAGAGAGAGAGAGAGAGAGAGAGAGAGAGAGAGAGAGAGGGGGAGAGAGAGAGAGAGAGGGAGAGGGAGAGGGAGAGGGAGAGAGAGAGAAAGGAAAAGAGGAAAGGATTTGACCCAGATGAGGGTAAACTTAACATTTGGTTAATAATAACACAAGCCGAGCAGCAGCAAAGCAAGGTCGAAGTGCGACACAGAGGAGGAACGGCAGGTCAATTGGATGAGGGCCACATGTAATGACTCTGTTAAATTACTGTAAGACCCTTATAATTCATAAAGGATATATACTCATGAAAAAGAATAGGTTCGGATCCTATTCACAGGCTGATAACACCCCAGTGGAGGGAGCCCCAGCCCCCCCCCCCCCTGTACTGATAGTAGTCCTGAGTATTACTGAGACAAAAAAGGGTTCAGCCGTAGACAAAGTATAAAGGACGTTTCGCATAATCAGCTGAACCCAAGGTTGCCTACGTCAAAACATGGCAACTTTTGCATTCCTGCTGCAACCACTAAGAGAGTAAACAAAGGGAAACTTAGACACACTGCTAACCTCGCAAATCTCATACATATTGCCTCCAAACCAAAAACAACCTTAAAGCCAACAACACCATCAGGATGGGTCTACTTAATGTTAGGTCTCTTAATAACATATAATTTTTAGTTAATGATTTTATTACCACCTCTAAACTGGATTTTATGTTTTTAACTGAAACATGGCTGGAACAAAATAACAGTGCAACCGTTCTGACAGAGACAGCTCCTCCCAACTATAACTTTTTTGTTGCATGTAGATCTGGAAAAAGAGGTGGAGAGGTTGCTGTTATATTTAAAATGTTTTTCAGGGGAAACAGATGTTATTTGGTGATTTTCCATCATTCGAATACCTTGGTGCTGTATTGAAATGCTCCCCCAGAATTCTCCTATTAATTATTTACAGGCCACCCACATACTCTGCAAATTTTTTCGATGACTTCACAGAATTATTGTCTAGCATCTCCACAGACTTTGACTGTCCAGTTATAACTGGTGACTTCAATTTTCATACTGATGATTTGAATGACAAGTGTGCAAAAATCTTTTTACCATTTTGGACACATTTGAACTGTCTCAACATGTGAAAGAGACTACTCATTGTAAGGGGAACACTCTAGACCTGGTTATCACAAAGGGCCTCAATGTTTCTGATCTCTCTGTGACTGATCCTTCCTTGTCTGACCACTTTTGTGTTTTCTTTAATATATATTTTATTCCCGACATACAGACAAAATCAAATACTGTCAAAAAAACGTATATCAATGAAAAATCGTATGTACTTTTTAAAAAGGCCATCTCCTTACTACCCCCTCTCAACCCATGTTCTGCTGATGATCTTGTAGAAAACTTTAATTTGAAAATTTTGAAAGTAATGGATGTCATTGCACGTTGTGAGGTTAAAACGATTTCTGGAAAGCAAAAGGCACCCTGGAGAAAAGCTGCTTCTGTAACAGCACAGAAAAAAGAATGCAGGAAGGTTGAACGCATCTGGCGTAAAACAAAACTTCATATTCACCATGATATTATCCACAAAGAGAGCCTTCAATTTAGATTTAAAAAGTGCTAGAGAAACATTTTTCTCCAATATCATTAAAACCAATACTAATAATGCCAAAACCCTATTTGCAACTGTTGACAGACTGACCAACCCCCCAACACAAATTCCACCTGATCTCCATTCCACGCAGAAATGCAATGAGTTTGCAGCTTTTTATACTGATAAAATTGAAGGCATCAGACGCGCCATCAATAACTCCACTTCAAACAAAAATGTTGGACTACTACCCTGTTCAGGCAAAAGTAACGTGGCAGGGATGGCATGCTTTAATGTTATAGACTCTAAAACTCTTGTGGAAACTGTTACACAACTAAAGCCATCCACCTGTTGCCTTGATTCTTTACCTACCAACCTCTTTAAGAATGTTTTTGACTGCCTAGCAATCGACATATTGCAGATAGTTAACAACTCTCTCCAGTCAGGCAACTTCCCAAAAGCCCTGAAAACTGCAGTTATTAAACCCCTTTTAAAAAAGCGGAGCCTAGATACCTCTATTATTAACAACCACAGACCAATATCAAATCTACCCTTCATAAGTAAAATCATTGAGAAAGTTGTCCTCCATCAACTTAATCACTTCCTGGAATCATCTGGTTGTTATGACACCTTCCAATCAGGATTTCGACCCCTGCACAGCACTGAGACCGCCCTCATTAAAGTTGTAAACGACATCCGTCTTAACACAGACTCTGGCAAAACCTCAATACTAATGCTACTAGACCTCAGTGCTGCATTCGACACTGTAGACCATACAATACTTTTGGACAGGTTAGAAAAATGGGTGCGGCTTTCAGGCACAGTCTTAAATTGGTTCAGATCCTACCTGCAAAATAGGAACTACTTTGTTTCCATTGGCGACTTTGTATCAGAATCAACCAACTAGATGTGTGGAGTCCCACAAGGTTCGATCTTAGGACCCTCTTTATTCAACATCTACATGCTCCCACTAGGGCAAATCATGCAAAATAACAATATTGACCATCACTGCTATGCTGATGACACGCAAATCTATGTATCGCTATCACCAAATAACTATCGGCCCATAGATCTGCTGTGCCAGTGCATTGAGCAAGTGAAAGACTGGATGTGCCGAAATTTCCTTCAGCTAAATGAGGATAAAACAGAGATAATTGTATTTGGTGCTAAAACGGAAGGGCTTAAAGTAACCCAACACCTTCACTCTCTGTCCCTGAAAACCTCAATCAAAGCCAGAAATCTAGGGGTTATCATGGATTCTGATTTACATTTCGAAAGTCACATCAAATCAGTTACAAAATCTGCATATTATCACCTTAAAAATTTAGCAAGACTTAGAGGGCTCATGTCCACCGAAGACTTACAAAAACTTGTACATGCCTTTATCACTAGTAAGCTTGATTACTGCAATGGTCTCCTTACAGGTCTCCCAAAACAAACTCTAAGGAAGCTTCAGCTGGTTCAGAATGCTGCTGCTAGAGTATTTAGAAAGACCAAAAAATGTTAACATATTACACCAATTCTTAAATCGTTACATTGGCTTCCTGTAGGTCAGATAATTGATTTTAAAATCATGTTGCTAACCTATAAATCCCTACATGGTTTAGGCCCAAAATATTTAACTGATATGCTTCCACTACATAAGCCTTCTAGAACACTAAGATCTTCTGAGACCAATCTGTTAATTATCCCCAGAGTAAACACGAAACATGGGAAAGCAGGATTTAGCTACTATGCAACAAATAGCTGGAATAAACTCCCTGAGAATTTAAGACTTGCCCCAACTCTGAGCACCTTTAAAACAAGATTGAAGACTTTTATGTTTGCTTTAGCTTTCTGCTAAATCTTAAATACTTTGCCTTTATTTTACTAAAATGCCTTTTTTAACTTTTTTATTTTCTATTTTTTAACTCTTTTGAGAAGAGGTGTATAAGGGTTAGAGTCCTGAGTTTGTATTTGTACAAGGGTTAGAGTCCTGAGTTTGTATTTGTATAAGGGTTAGAGTCCTGAGTTTGTATTTGTATAAGGGTTAGAGTCCTGAGTTTGTGTGTGGGTGGAATTCCAGAATAAGGCCTTTGGTCTGGGTTAGAGTCCTAGAATCTGGGTTAGAGTCCTTGAATAGGAATTGCATGTCATCCAGAGAGACTGTTGATCTGACCTTAAATACATTGCACTTTTACTAAAAAGCCTTTTTAACTTTCAATTTAATTTTCTATTTTTACCAGAAAGATACATGATCTGATACCAGAGAGAAAGGATAAGGGTTACTAGAATCCGGGTTGGAGTCCCAGAGAAAGTACCAAGTTCCTTTAGGTCGGGTTGGAGTCCCGACGCGGTTACCAGAGAGACTGTTGATCTGATCTTAAATACATTGCACATTCTATTTTACTCATTTCTTTGCAAATGTTTTCTTTTACTTATCTATTATTTTATTTTATTGAATGACAATGTTTATTTGTGAAGCACTTTGAGTCTGCCTTGTGTATGTGTGCTATATAAATAAAGTTGCCTTGCCTTGCCTATTATTATTCATTAACCCAGGCCTTTTACCCGAACGGGATGCGATTTACTGTACTTTGAGAACTCTGCTCTTGGATCACCTTTCTCCATTCATCGTACACTGAAGACTGAAGAAAAGGCTAAATTGACTTCATCATTGTCCTTCTTGCACGTGATACCTATTGACCTTTTGAGAGAAGAAACGACTCCATTAGGCTCCAGTTCATTCTATCCCATCACTGTTTTTCATCAAAGTCTTTGCTTTTCACTTTCAGTTTTCAGTTTTTCCTGATGATCATGCATACCATGTCTCTACCGTGTCCCAGCATAGCATTATAAAAGCATTGCTCAAAACTATGAAGCATGGAACCCAATGCAAATTTCAGCTCTGGCTTAATGAATACCGAGCAGTAAACGACGTTCATGTTTCTGGCACGGTTACCTGTAATGGGATGGGGGAAGTTATCAGATTAATTAATGGATTATTATTCATTTGACCCCATGCTCATCCACACGTGCTACTAATCCCTAGCAGGTGCCTTGAATGCAGAGGGCCTAGGGACTGTAATTAAACTCCACACTCTTGGGAGGGTGCAACTAGACAAAGGCTTTTTCATTAAACACGCACACTGACACACACACAAACATCCACGCATAGGCAAACACATAGATAAATACGTACAAACAAACACGTGTGCGCACACACAAACACAGTTTCTTAAATTGCTCCCACAAAATGAAAAAAACAACTATATATATATTTTTTAAAGCACCAAAATACCTGGATAAACAAATATGTGCAAGACATTGCTTCCTCCTCTGCATTAAGCCTAGTCTAACATCACCATAACCAGCAGTAAGAGCTTTTCTCATTCACTTCCCTAAAGTGAATGAGAAGACAACTTTGGGGTGGATTCTAGTGTTTTATCTGCTATTGACTGCCGTGTGCTAACTGTTTTAATGTGGGTAAACACTGGTGCAAGAAACTTCAACTCTCGGAAGAATAGGCGTGTTTCAGCAACCGTTCCCCTCGCTACTCTTTGTTTACCGCATGCAAACAAAAATAACTGTCAACAAACACACCACCCTATACTCCTCCCGTTTGTTTTATTTATTTATTTTGTTGCCGTTTTTTCAAAGTAATAGCGCTGCACGGTGTCGGGATATCACGGTCGTAAAAGCGGGGACAGTGATGCTTCATCACTGATTAGAAGCATGGAGAGAGCCTTGGTGGGCTACCAGGGAACCCATCCCACTAGGTGGAAGAAATACGTTTTTTATGACCCTTGGGAAAATAGAAAGACAAAAAAGGGGCCTTTCCCTGGCAAACGAATGACCCAGCAAAAGTCGAAGGGGACAGATCAGGGAAAGGGAGACATGGCAAAAAAAGACAACATGTCTGGCTGAGACTCATGTTCCCATTGTCATCGCCAAAGAGAGGAATGATCAGAGACGAGAGAGAGGTATTTGAGCATTATAGAGTAGGTGTGGGATTAGCCCTGAGGGAGTCTGCAAAGGAATATTAATTAATACATAAATCATAAATCTACACTAAAGAACAGCCAAACCAGAGTGTGTCCAGGACTACAATTGTGAGTCTATGTGCGATTCTACATGCATGTGTGTGTGTGTGTGTGTGTGTGTGTGTGTGTGTGTGTGTGTGTGTGTGTGTGTGTGTGTGTGTGTGTGTGTGTGTGTGTGTGTGTGTTTGTGCACGCGCAGGGGTCTGCAGGGTCTTTTCTTTTGAATAAAACAGAGGAGGAGGTGGAAAGGAGAAAAATTGCTGGTCTCCTCCTATTCCCCCCCCCCTGCCCGGCCCACAAACGAGCTCAACCCCCTTCCCCACCCACCCCTCCCCCTCCGTGAGGAAGTGATCGGACACGTCTGTTTCCTGGAGATAAAGGGCGGCTCACCACATCCCCAGAGCAGGGAGACACTGGTGCTACCGTGCACACGGCGATGTGCGCTCACACACTGGCACTGCACTGCGTGAAACGGGCCTGCCACAGACAATGGCAGGAGAGAGAGAGAGAGAGAGAGAGAGAGAGAGAGAGAGACAGAGACAGAGAGAGAGAGAGAGAGAGAGAGAGAGAGAGAGAGAGAGAGAGTGATGGGAGGGAGGTTGTAACTTTGGTAAAAAAAAGGTGGAATGTTAAAAGTTGGAGGCAAGTAAAGGCTCAGATCTGAATAGAAAATGCAACGTGAAAAAATGAAAGAAATACCGCGCCATCAATGAAGGTTTCCATTGTGAGAAATCAAATGTATTTCAGCCACACAATTCAGTCCTCCACAGAGCAGAAACCCAAGCAAAGAACCAGAACGAAAATATTGAGTCAAATGGAGGAATGTAGAACCCTTGCAAACACACACACGCATGCAAACCTACACTTAAAACCCACACAAACATATACACACTTACTCACACAAACTCACATAAGTAAACACACTGAGTTTGTTTATGTAGAAAAAGGCGATGTGGTACAGAATCAATACACCTTCAAGGTTCAAATACTTAGGATAGCACTGGAAATGCTTGAATGCCTATCTGACTATAAGGACTAGAGTCTTGCTGCGGGATTGAATACAATTGTCACAATATCTATAAGCCGCCATCGCTGTTCAAGCACGCCGCCTGACTAAACAGAGGGAGGTCACTGTATACAGGGGAGGCCGGAGCGGACAGAAACAGACCTCTCTGTATCAATCTGAGGCAATGTCTTGAGTAGAAGCAAGGAATTCTCTTTCTCTTTGACCCAGCATACTTTTTTTTTTTTTTCTGTTTTAAGATATTTATATGATCTAGTTATTCATTCATTTATTGATTTTGATGCACATACCTTTTTTCTGTTGCAGTGTTCCTTATATCAGCTGCTTTGACAGGCTTCTATCGATTCCAGTTGAATGTTTCCGCCTATTGTCACGTCACAGATCTATTTTTGTCGGCCAATGCTTTATCTTCAATTACACAGTGCCATTGATCACCGGAAAGGCCAAATGATTTAACCAGCAGCGGTTCAAACATAAGGGGCAACACATACGTATTGTTTTTGTTTCCTTATCCATAAGGAATGCTAAGAAAGTAATTAAATGAATTCAATGGTCGCAAAAGTGGTGGTACAGGAGACTACTTTGCTGAAATGATGACCTTTAAATACACACACACACACACACACACACACACACTCACACACACACACACACACACACACACACACACACACACACACACACACACACACACACACACACAAACATACACAAAGCCTCACCCACTGCCCACACAAGCACAATCTCAAAGCCACACAAACACCATCCCCGACACCCTTACCCAATCATACACCCTTATTTAGACAACCACCGTGACCCAGCTCAATATTAGTCCCGGAGTGTGCGAGCTTTCCATTCCTGCTTCTCTACTTTCATTTTCTCAAATGCAGGCCGTCTTATGTGCTCCACCACGGGGAATATCAATAGACCTACTATAGTATTCTGAAAAATCAATATGGTAGAATATTGTCTCTCTCTCCCAAGACCATTGAAGTTTTTTGATATAAAGCTACACTGACACACATCCTGATTGCTGGTACTACACACACTACTTTTTTTTTTTTGGTGACCAACATATTGTGTGGGGGCCAAAGATAGCGCTAGTAGAGGGTTTGTTTATGGCATCCATTTTGTTAGAGTTGAAAGACTGATGAGGTCAATGTAGGACTCACATTCATCAGTGTGAAAAGTTTCATGTAATTAGGCTTTCACATATTATTAATCATTTACAGCGTGAACACCCACGTGGGGCAGGACATACTGTACGTGTAACACTCCGAAGCTGAAAAGAAAATCGACTATGTAAAGAACATCAAGGTCATACACAGTCCATATCCAGCACTATGCCCATTGTTATTATTCAGGGAATATAAATTAATCTATAGGTTCTCATACATATATATGGTGCCATAAACAACCTGAAAAGTGAATTTACTCTGCAATGTATAATGTATGTAGTTATATTATTGCATAACACATAAAGCATGAAGCATGATTCTGATTGTTATAAGCATAGACACACACAGTATGTTTTTGTTTGGAGTGGGTGAATAGGTACATCTGTTATACATACAAAGTATTTCCGAAGCAAAATTAAACTTGTTCAGGAATCTTCCTGGAACTAATCAGTTCTAATCACAGTGATTGCTCTCAGCTGAAAATTAATCATATTTTCTGTCAGAGTGGGTGCCAGTTACTTAAGATCTGATCTCTTTTCTCTCTCTCTCTCTCTCTCTCTCTCTCTCTCTCTCTCTCTCTCTCTCTCTCTCTCTCTCTCTCTCCATGCATACCCCACCCTCCATACTCTCAGAGTCTGACTAATTAAAATTAAAATAGAAGCCAGTGTGTTCAACAATTTTGAAACAGTAATTTGGGTCACTTCATACTACCATGTTTTTCCAAGTTAATTATACCAGCCAATGAATTATACTGAGCACTTTTCCAGAGCTAAATTAAATAAAAATAAAACAATGATTTGAAACACGGTGTGACAAAAGAAATTAACTTTTAACATCACAGGGCAAATGTAAAACACAATAAAACATAATTTAATAAATCCAATTGAGTAGATGGAAACGTGTCTTTAACCAGCATCCGCCAGCTATACATACATGCTTATCTAAAGAGAGACACACATCAAGTACAATATTTCGAATTGGTAAGATGATGTAAAATGTTAAATTATCTCTTTTATTATCTTTTTCGTACATCTTGGCGCTAGTCTTGGAAATGTGCAAGAGTAGCTGCCATTGGAGGGTCGTGGTGGAGCTCTGACAGTGGCGACACATTAACAAACAGGCTTGTGTTGTTTGGCTCTGCCATTGACAGCCCATTAGCCTTGGGTGGCTAATCAAGATAGGGTAACTTTCTGTCTGACCTGACCTAATTGGCGCAGGCTCCACTGTCCGTGCTGGGAGCCAAACAAAGAACAAAACAACCTTTGTGTTTCTGTCTTATTCCCAAGCCTTGGCCAAGTCTTGAGAGCTTTGCATATAAACCCCGCCCCTCCTTCCACCCCCTTCCATCACATTTAATATCCCAGCCACTGACCCAGCCACTGACCCCCACATATCATTCACTCATTCACTCACTCACTCACTCACTCACTCACAGTGAGTGAGTGACACACACAGTCACAAGTCTCAGCAGCCCTGACACAACACATCATACAACTCACAACTATGCAACTATTAACACCTAGAAACCCATTTCCTTATATTTGGACCATTGACATCCCATCGTTTCATCTTGTGGAGCGATGTGTCAAAGATGCCTGCCAGACATGTTTTCCATTACCTTGCTATTTGCAAATATAACTTTTACAACATCTTAAAGTCCATAGAGTCCATAGCGTCAACTGCTGTTAAAAAAAGAATACAGATACGAAAAAACAAAAGAAGATAACCAGAGTCAACATTGTGTTTGAGATTTCAACACAGTAGGGCGTTGAATTACAAATGGATGAGACATAATAACCCACCAACAAACTGCATACAGTCAGGCATTATTATGATTGTGTAAAGATGGCTTTAGGATGCTGCGGGAAGCAGTGGAAATATGTAAAAATGTGCTTTGTGTTTTCCAGGAATGCTAATAATCTCTGCGGGACCACAAAACTGTTTCCCCCTCGAACAGACAAATTAGAATCCAGGTAACAGTTATTTCCAACCGCTGTTTTATTTAAGGAAGCACTTTTCAGCGTTCTTGCTGACGCTCAGAACACCCTTATTCATTAGCTATCGTTTTGTAGTGCGGAATCTAAATGTGGAAATAAATAAAAGGAAACTGATTACCTGGCAAGTAAATATAAACAGAGTGGCAACCAGCCTAACCAGATTATAATACAATACAATTACCTGATATGTTAAAAGTGAGTTGTTGTTTATGTAGTCTCGCAGAGTAAGTCACATGGTGATGTAGTGCAAGTAGAAATAGATATAAATAGGAATATGAAAGCTAGTTATTGGTAGGGGCAATGTATTCGGTCTACGTGTCTGTCCTAAGCGAACCCCTACTCCTTAATGACATGCTGTAATGCTGTAATACAAATAGCATTTTATGAGAGCCTTGGTTGAAGGAAAATCAAAAGATATTAAAGCTATTTGCCCATTCGCATGTATTCTCCCTTTTTAATTGAACATTTTTAAAGACCTCCATTTTAACGTTTAAGGTGCTGGTAATTGGGATTTGTCGATTTTGCCCATGCAACTTCCGGCTATCAGTTAGAACGTTCTATGATATTTTGAACGTTCCGAAAGGCTATTGTTGATCTGGTAACAGAAATATGGCAGATAAAAAAAGTGTTAAAAAGTTATTATGTTGACAAACAATCTAAAATGAATAGATATATGCACCATGTTTTGAATAACTTCCAGGCATTTGTGTTTTGCTCTAACAAAAACACAAACGAGTGAAATGACAACTAATAAATGCCAAAATAGTCTTTATGTGTGGATCTACAGCAATGGTATTATCTCGAGAATTGGTCGGAGACAGATGAAGGTTATCTTTGGAAAACATCCTTTTGAAATTATTCATTATGAAATGTGTTACACAGGATTTGACTCATACCTTTTACTTACTTAGGTTTATTATTAGTATTCTAAATACATATTTTACATATTTTTAATAAGCTGAACTGCTACGTAGTAATTAATAGTAAATATATTCACAATGACTGAAAATATTGCACTTGATATTTAATTTATATTGTTTATCAATCAATGTATACCGTCTAACTTTTGAATGAAGGATATATGGGCAAAATCCTTACTTTACTTACTTTTTAATGATCAAAATGTATGAAGAATCTTAAGTATAAGCCCACCAAAATCTCTTTGCTATGGTGATATTCGGAATACAGAATTGGAATTTCATATCCTCATTGCAGAAATCATATTTCTGTTGCATATAAGAGGAATACTAGAGGAACATAAATCTTATATCATTGTTTTATTTGAGCAAACACAATCTATCAACTGCTAGGTAGCCAAGGGTTAATTTGGTCTGTAATGCTATTGGATTCAACTTTGTTTTGAATGTAAAAAATAAATAAATCATTTAGAAAATAAAAGTCTCCCTGTCTTACTTCAACGTCATCGTTGCCAGACATGCTAATGTATTCCTAGGGAGTTCAGTGTCCGGGATCCACCTAGCGCTGGCGCTACCCTGGGAGTAGCCGGTGGCTCATATTTTCTACCTCAAAGTTCAAACAATTTCAACCTTGACCCCAGTTGACGCTGTCCTCATGTATCTGATCAGATTACGGCTTTGCTTGACGTTCTGAAACCAACGGAATCTAAGCGCCAACGGCATTCTTCATTTCAAAACTGAATTTCATTTCTTATGCTTTGCTGAAAGCTCAGCCGCTTTAAGCGGGTCAAACAGTGTTCTAGAGATTATCAGACAGAGCATGAGTAACTACGTTATAGTTCACACTCAATACAATCCACAGTCTTCTCAATCTGTGCCATAAACTCTCCCCGCTTATCCATGCTGCGAAATTATGAAAATTATATTGAATTTGGAATATAAAAGGAGCATCCTGCGGGATATCAGATGTAGCTTCCGTATGATGACGCAACATAATTATGCATCTAACAGCAAAAGAAAACAAAAACAGAAACAAAAAGGGCGGGTGGCAAAATCAATGATTATCATTGCATGATTGTGTTTATGGAGGTATACACATATAGATTCCCTCTCCTTTCTGACGGCTTTCTTTATTGCACAGCCAGCGTGTGTGCGCTCCCCCTGCGGCATATAATGTAAGATCTTTCTCATTAGAAGGAGAGTAATCAGAAGAGTGATGTGGAAGCTGGAGGCAGGAAACTGAGGGAGAGAGCATGAGAGAGAGTGTGAGGGAGAGAGAGACAGCGGGAGAGAGAGCAAGAGAGAGAGAGAGAGAGAGAGAGAGAGAGAGAGAGAGAGAGAGAGAGAGAGAGAGAGAGAGAGAGAGAGAGAGAGAGAGAGAATGCAACAATAGAGCCTAGAGAGAAAGCAGCTTTAATCAATGGTTGCACATTTTAATAAGATTGACCCCCTCTGCAAATAAATGGGTAGTCCCTGGACAGTATGGACCCAGGCTATCAATGCTCCTTCATTATCGGGACTCACTACAGTCCGTGGAGGAATTCATCGTTTTCCCATGCACTCTGTAAATGGGTCACAGATGCCCCTATGTGTTATTTTGTTTTTATTATTACCATTATGACCCCCTATAGTCATTAATAGCAACCACTCAAGTGATCATGTGACTAGCAAGGCACACATTGTTGTTGGAGCGATATCCACAGTCTCAGTATCAGTCACACAGCAGGCATGCCCAATGTGTAGAAGCCACCTGCAATGGAGGAAAATGCACCGGCTCATGACAACAATGATTGGGCAAGAATAATGGCTATGCCATGGCTTCATTGCATGGAACAATTATTATCATAATGCTAATAGTTCAAACAAAATAATTAAGCATGTTAATTAATTTACCATTTATACACATATTTGAACTTTGATAAATTTTTGCCCTCACACGTTCCTAGGGTTTAATATAACTAAAGCAGATGTAAATCGTACAGTTTTATGACCTCTGACACTTTTTTTCTCAGCTGAAAGTAAAAAAAGAAAGTGCTTTCTCGACCTGGGGAATTATGTGGGTCCATTTTTTAAAGTAACCTTTAAAGTCACCCTGTGCAGGACAGTTAATTATGAAAGCGGCGAGGCCCTGGTCGGGCCAATCATTCTCAAGATCAGATCACAGGTCGTTGGGTTTTGGACAGTTGAGGTGTGCTTGATCTTCATTGCATTGCCCTCTCCCAGCTGTAATTAAAGTTACTGTAATCGGTCCATTTGGAGGGCCCCATGCACACACTTTGTATAAAGTACCGGATCAAAACACTATTCTCATGCATTTAATTTTGTGCTGTGATCAAACCTGAGTTGGGACAGCAAGTTTTCCCGTTAGTTATTTATATGTTATTTAAAAGTGGTTCAGTATCCTTATAATTCTTGTCACATGGCACGCCCACGTGATGTCAATTCATATTTTAAGTAAGTGAGTGAGGGCACAATCAATAGCATCTCCCAAACAAGCCTTACAAAGCCAAAGTACTGCAGTGTTTTAAGATGTCTGAACCTGGAACAAACTATAACACAAACTCAACACATCCATCTTGGTGGAACACAGCCTCCACATAAAGTCATGGATTCAGGGTTCTTCGGAGTGCAGGGCTGCCATAATCAATGACCAATATCCCCGCGATAAGAGAACATGGCACAGAAAAAGCGATGTCTCTTGCTTGTAAGAACTTAGATCACTTGTTATTTTATTTGAGAACAGAGGAAAAAAAAATGCCCAAAGGACCAGACTGTTTTAGAACCCCTGTGATTAATAAATCATTAATCGTGATTTCCATAGAGGAACAGGAAGAGTTGTCACTCTGTAGTTAGGCTCACGAGGAGCAAGAGGCTTCAGAGCAAAGAGAAGCAGTGGGTGTATTGAGTGCTCTGGACCGTTTGGTTGCAGAGGATCATTTGGGGGCTGGATGACAAGGAAGATGTGGAGGGAGGGGGCAACATAAAATGAAAGTGTTGGGGGGTGGGGGGTTGGGGGATGGAGAGCACTTTGGAATTCATAAGATGTTGACTTAACAAGTCCCTTTGAAGATGCTGGGCCTTTATTCCAACCCCTCGCATTATCAGTCTTAACAATGCCCGGCGTAGCTACCATGGGCCGTGGACAAGATACAGAAGGTACCACAAGGCTTGATGTGTAAGTTTTCACATAAGCCTACTCCTATTTCCTTCAAACCCTTACATAAAGGCATGTGTGTTGTTTTAGAATAGATAGATTTAGCAATGAGGATTTCTTACATTATGTCTCCTATATGATATGTTATAAAATATGATATGCATAAAATATGATTTTATATTTAATATAATTCAATCGAATAGTACATCCATACCATTATAGTAAGTGAGCAAAAGGATAAGACGGGATAATGGGATTGCGGCAATCTATAGAATTATGAGATGTCTGCAAGGCCGTTCTCCCATTCATTTTCCTGTTTCTCTGTCTTACTTACATGCATCTTAACAGGATCAAAGTAATTCATGGCCTATTGATTCTTCCTTTAGTGTGTTATACTTCTTTTCTTCGGACTATGCTTTATTTGAGCCAGCTGGATCACCACCTCGAGAGCAGTCACCTCTGAAGGAAAGCTGTATGGATTGCGATGGAGCTCTGACTGGCTTTTTCAACCCAACCGCCAAACATAAACAGCAGAGCCATGACTCACAATTTTACCCATGGACATGCCAAAGGCAGCGTCAACCATGCAGAACCTCAATCAGTTCTAGAGGAGCCTTTTTGAGGAGCAGTGAGGAGGAGCAGTGCGGACGGAGGAGTTAGGAGGAAGTGGGAGGGAGGCTTAGGAAAGAGGAAGTGTGAGGTGGAGTAGGGAGGTGGAGCAATGAGGAGGAGAGCAGTAAGGAGGAAGGAGTAAAGAAGAGCAGTAAGGAGGAAGGAGTAAAGAAGAGTAGTAAGAAGGAAGGAGTCAAGAAGAGCAGTAAAAAGGAAGGAGTAAATAAGTTATCAAGCTATGCAGGGTTATGCAGGGTTAAATTATGGATATATTTTATTGATATATATCAATATATATTGATATATTCTAATAAGGCGATTAAGTCGCTATGATGGTTTCTTTTTTTCTCCTTATGACCTTGCTTTGTTGCATAATGAAAACACGATTATAAAGTGAGAATGACAATTTTTTTTTCCATCATAACAACATGTTTCTTGGTATCTCAACAAAACAAGCCATAACAAAAGGTGTGTTGCATGTCTTATTCACAACATGTACAATTACGATAAATAAATACAATATTAGCTACACTTCCAGCATATGTCACCCCATGAAAAGTGTTTACCTCGGCGTCTGAGTCTTGCTGCTCCCAAATATTTCCCGGTGTGTATGCAAATGGCGAAGCTTAGAATATCACAATGGTTCTTATTAATATGGGTGCCAGGTAAAGCAAATAGTTGGCCTTCTTGCCAAACCTCCTGTGAATGTGAAGTATCCAAATCCAGCGGAGGGTGACTAGGACGCTGATTTGAGGCAAATATTCCTACTTACAATGGTCTGGTGGGAATGTTGAGAAGGTGTGTGTGTGACTCTGATTGTGTGTGTGTGTGTGTGTGTGTGTGTGTGTGTGTGTGTGTGTGTGTGTGTGTGTGTGTGTGTGTGTGTGTGTGTGTGTGTGTGTGTGTGTGTGTGTGTGTGTGTGTGTGTGTGTGTGTGTGCATGTATGCATGAGAGAGAGTCTGCATGTGTGTGTAAGTGAGTCTACATGTGTTTGTGTTTGTGTGCGTGTATGGGTGTGTGTGTGTGTGGGTACGCAGTGAGGATGTGTGTGTACTGAGTGTTGTGTAAACTCAACAGCTGCTTTTGTTTACCTCGAAGGATTTCACAGTTCTTGATATTTGACAGTGGTTCGCCATTGAGTGTCTACAGAGAGTGACGGTGGGAGTAACGACATAACTGAATACTATAACTCTGCGGCACGCGGTATCATGCATACAAATGTTACCAAAGAGGAGACCTGTTTGTCTTGAGTTGCTGCTTTTACGCTTACGTGCCAAAGACAGGTGCTTGATCACACATCTTCAGCGCGAGCATGATTGCGTTCACACGTCACCAGATGGAACAACACTCGCCCATGTGCTTCAGATGTAGCATGTTCTGAAGGGTCGATTATGGAACCAAACATTGCATTCTTGGACCGTCTGCCTTTGCATGTTTTCCTGGATAAAACCGGCAATGCGTTCCTTGCTGACACACATCCTCGTCTTTCATTTATTTATTTTTCCTTGATATAATTGATGGAACCAGAGTAAGGTCAATGCTTTCCTAAAACGGTTCTAGAGGAAGAAGAGTGAAGAGCCTTCGATTGTTCAACAGAGGTGGTAAGGGCTGATGGCATGTAGTCCAGCTGACTCTCTTCCCCCCCCCCCCCGACCACCACCCCCACCACCACCATTTTGTATTCCTCCAACTACTTGCCCTGGGGTCCAGGGTACAAAGACATAC
The DNA here is from genome assembly GCF_902167405.1 of Gadus morhua. Classification (NCBI taxonomy): domain Eukaryota; kingdom Metazoa; phylum Chordata; class Actinopteri; order Gadiformes; family Gadidae; genus Gadus; species Gadus morhua. Next base: position 15,682,182 of record NC_044063.1, read on the forward strand.
TGGGACCTGGAGAGTCAAGTCATTTCCTCCCTCTACACCAATCCAGCCCTTTGGCCTAGCAGGCATGTGACGCTGATCCCACATCTGTCAGAGGCTAAAACCTGTCTGGCTTCTGATAGCTAACCTCTCTCACTGTGCAGCCCACTCCAGAGTACAGCCCTGGCAATTTTGATTGGCAATACAGGGCAAGAGGAACATCAAAAGAAGCAACCGGACCAATCTCCCGTATCAAGGTCACAACATTATACCAGGGAAATTAAGAAAACTTCAGATCCTTTCACTTCAAATCGACATACCAAACAATGATGTGCAAGTGCAAGATGACATTTTGTCATCCATTTCAAATCCTCTCAAAAATGGAATGGGTAAAGCAAGCAGCTGTATTTTTTGTTGTTGTTATTTTGTGCAAAAACCGAAGTGTGTTGGTGTATGAAAGGCCTTGCTCACATTTTATTTGGATTGTTCACGGTCAGCAGTGGGCTCCACTGCCTCACCCCCACCCCATCGTGTCGCTCAATTTATCAAAAGCCGAAATAATGTGGCAGGGATTTATTATCTTATTCACAAATCCGACTCCATTTGCACAACGGAGGACACAATCCTCCAACTGACATTGATTTATTTTGATTTATCTAGAACGGGCCTTGTCGGGGGCAATGTTCATTGAGTCCACCGGCCCCTCTAACACCCCCCCCCCCCCCCCCCCCCCCCACACCTCCAAACAGACACACACTAAGTTTACTGGCTATGATGTAGACTGTAGCTGTCTATAGCTATTTGGATCAATGAGATGTTATATTTAAAGTAAGGTTAAAACTAGCAATGGTAGAGATAAAAACAAAAAGCCTTTTTTGGATCACCTTTTTAGCTTTGTATTTTTGTGAGGCATTCTGAGAGAACTCAGAATGCCACCAGGGCTCTGTTGTGATTAATTTAAGATGTTTGATTTAATAATAGATTTACTCAATTCTCAAAAGAGGATGGTAAAATAAGAAGATACAGATAGACATTATAATGCAAACTGAACTTCTTCAGAACTAAAATAAAACATCAAACTTTTCAATTATAGAGAACAATCTTATCTGATGATGTAATTTCCTTCAGGAAGGCCAACATCTTATTTGACTGAAGAACGTTATTTCAGATCATCTACAGGCAACCGCTTTCTTTATGGAAAAATATACATACTTTACAAAAATAAAGTAGTCAATGTACTATTGTAATAGGCCTACTAATTATGATTAGTGTAACCAAATGCATTATGTACAGTATACTACTACATTACAATATTGGTTTGTCATTCGTCTATAATTGAATCCCTATTGCTTAGAATAAGCATTATAAGAATGCTTATACTTAGAATCAAAATGTGGGAAGACGGAAAACTGCTATGACGCATCTCAGCCTTTGAATCAAATGCTTTTCATCTAGCTTCATCATTGTATTAAATGATCAGTGTTTGTTGAGATGCTAATTGTCTTCGCTGTTATTTTAGTCTGTGTATTGGCTTGGTCTGGCAGTTCTCTGCATGTTCATTGTTCAAGAGAAGGCCACTTGACTGGAAATCAACAAGGTTGTTATTGTTAGGACTTATATGAAGCCTCAACACTAAACTCAGATATATGGCCGTAAATATACTGTTCAACATTTCTCAGATAGAGTAACATACCTACCTTCGAGATGAGACAACTCATTGTATTTTGTTGATTGCATTCTATGGCCAAACATAGAATGCTGAGGGATACAGTGGAAGAAAGGATAACCGATATTGTTTAGAGTGCAAAAGTAGAAACTGTAGAAGCATGTCAGAGGCATTGGTTGAAATAATTAGATTCAACACAAGTGCCTAGACATTGGGATTCATATGAAATCTGTTTTTTGGGGGGCTTGTCATAGTAACCTCAAAAAAGTTGGATCCTGTATATTTTAGCCAAGACAAGACAGAGCCACTCTTTGCGAGATATTGCAATAGACTTTCAGTTTCTTTTTGATTTGGTATTCTTTGAAGTTGCACTGGATAATGCATCAGACCGCAATGTAAAGCCATTGATCCCATGATCACAAATAAAATATTAACTGTAATGACCTACAGTACATATTTACATGTTAAATTCTGCATGCATACTTTATGCTGTGAATGCCTAAATGGCATATAGCAGGCAATTGTGAGGAAGTATTTATTTCCAAAACATACTCAGATCAGATTGGCTGTGTAAAGTATTTTTGAGAACTTCGATAGCGGTTTTATTTGGATCAAATAATGTATTAAACAATGAATGCAATCCTGACCATTTGAAATAAGAATTACTATAACACCACAGACATATTTCCATGACATGTAATGGTTTAGTCCAACTGTTTATTCAGCCTTCATCAGTCAGCCTAAAGCTGATGTGATTCTGTTCTTGGAGCAGCAATATGTTAAATAAAGTCCAAGTCCTAGTCAGAGGTTAGAATAATTGGGGACAAAAATCGATATCAAGCATAATTGCGTTGCCTGTCAGTGTCTGCTTCCATTTCAAACGCTGATTCAATTGATGTGCGGGTAAGCAATTGGCAGCATTTTTGTCTTATGTGACATGATAGCAAGTCAAAGTTTAGATTTAGTCATGTTTTTGTTCACCTGGAAGGTCAGGAAAGTTCAACTCACCCTGTTATACACCCACCTACGCTCCTCCGTTAACAGCTGTGCTGTCTGTACTTGGCAGGTCACACCATCTTTTGAGCGGCAACTAGAATTTTGAGTCACCACGGATTCATCACACCTGGCCTTTTGCTGTAAATATCTCTTCTGAATAATAAAAATGGGGCAGAGGAGAATATAGAGAAATGCATTAGTAGCATTGTCGGTTATCCATTGTACATTCCTGGGATGTACGGGAATGACAGCCTACGTATCTTGAATCAAGGTCATTGAACCATATATTGATTTGAGAAGATGTTGTCGAAGGCAAGCTGTTGAGGCCATGTGTTAACTGTAACAATGTGTGGGTTTCGCTTCTGACTAGAAATATTCCTTTGAGAGAGTCAGATCCATAGGTGAGAGGGTTGTCAGGGCAAAAGGACAGAAAATAGACACATTTTGCATAAAGATTCTGTTAACAAACACTATTCGTTTTTTTTATCAGTAAATAAATATGGAATTTGCCAGGCTGGTGACGGGCTGGGTCCCTAGCCATATATGTGCCACTGTGTAAACTATTACACATATTGACATTACATTGTTCAACTGAATCAACAATTGATCAACAATGGAAATGCACATTATCTAAATTGGCTCCTTAAGAGTTTTGACCTGATTTGATTCATTAGGTTTGACTACCATATGATTCATAACATTGTTATTGTTGGAAAAATAAGTGGTAAGCCCTACTCATTATGTGCTTGATTTGTTGATAAACTGACACACATCCCACACACACTCGCAGGTATGCACACATATGTAGTATTTCTAAATGATAATTGCTTTTTTGTAGCATTACAGACTTCCTATTGAGTTTTAGAGGAAATTAGCTGTCAAGGTAAAGCCATGGTTAAGCAACACATTCAGGGGCTCCCTGAAATACAGTGTTCATTTATAACATAACGTGTTGAGCTATTAGTTGTGAAATACGTTACATTGACAACAAGCATTTATAATAGCAACTTTCCAATTTCACAACAGCTCATATGGGCTGTCATGTTGAGGACCCTGAACAAACACGAGCGCAAGATGAGCTAAGCACAACATTTCATTTGAAGAAAAATTATTCAGTTTTGACATTAACAAGTTTGACATTGTCAGTTGATCCGCTAATTCATTTAATAAATCCTTTTGGGAAAATGCACTGAATTTATACAAAGACTGTCCCTGATGTATATCTTCGATCTAGTATTTGATTTCAGTTTCATGAAGGCTAGTGAAATAAAAGGCATAACATCAACCCTTTGAGAAATATATAAATAAATAATCCACACAGCTAAACCGTACAGGTTACACTGTTAAAGGTCTTAAATAAGTGTGTGAATTTTGTGCGTAGGTGTGGCCAAGTAATGGCTACTTATTGCTTTTGTCCAATTTTAGTGTGCCCGAACCTTCCTTTGTTCATCGTAGGATGTGTAATATAAATATACATATATATATATATATATATACTTAACAATGACCATTCATGGTGAATGACTAATGACTAACTGTGTAAAACTGCAACAAAAACAGACTAAAGTGCATCTTACATCAAACCAAATCAAATATAGCCTACAGTATGAAAAGAAAACAGGACCCGATCACACATACACACTCATGCAGTCTCTGAAAAGTATAACTAAAATTATACACAGTCCATTGCTTTGCTTTTCTCTGCTCTGGAGCAATATAACGAAAATAACAAAACAAAGGATCCCTATACTCAGGTCTGAGCTTTAAGGACAGAAAGAAAAAGAAGGGACAAACCTAAACACTATCATGCAATCAGTCAATTTCAGATAGATATGCAATTGACAGACAAGGTGTGCCTTATGTTTATAAAAGCAATAGGCAAACCACCCAAAATATATTCACAGAGTTTATAAGGGCCTTAAGGGGAATATACAATTTCCATTCTCAATTCTCCTCTTTTAAATTTGTTATCAAACAATCACTCAACCAACGCGTGTGTCCTTTGTGGCCCAGCTGTTATAGAAATGCACTTCAGCAGGAATATGGGCGGCACATGGCATAGCAGAGTCTGAAATGTGGTGACCGTTATACATATGGGAACATCTGTCAGGAATCAGAGCGTGCAACAAGGACAGAATCCTAAACCTAACCCGAGGGCTTCTATTGTTTTTCCATAAATAAAAACACATTGTAAACTTTGCAGTCTTATGTGTGGTGATCTGGGAATGTCTGATCAATTGGATTAGGTTTTTTAAATCGCAAAAGGCAATGACCCTCTTTAGAGAATGAGGCAATTTATATTGGACCAAACATTCAATTGCATTGAGCTTTCAAAAAAGGCAGAATATGTACTTCAAACACAAACGTATCTCAAAAAACAGGTGTTTTTTGAGATACAGTGTATTTTCTATATACTAAATGATCCAATGTTTCAAATTTTTTTAGAAATAGGCCTTCACATGATATCATGTATGGACAATATTTTACGCTTGGGGCAAATAACTTGTCCCAAGATACTCAGTCCAAGCAATTGACTTGTGTCGGTGAGTAAATAAACAACTGGAACTGCATTTTAGCATGTTGCTATACAATGTAATCAATGTCAAATATTTAAGCTATAAATCCAGCCATCATTTCAGGTTTACACAAATATGACTTGTTTATTTTAAATGTTCATTGTTAGTGGTAAGTGGAGCAGCATAATGGGACATATTGAACCACAATGATGAATGGGTAAAAACATAAGATTTGATTGTGTATTGTGCTTGAATTCCCACATGGCGGGCTACATTGAAGAGTACTGTAGATTCTAAGGTAACGAAAAATGAGATTCTTATTTTCTTGGTTTATCATGATATTAAAACATACTTATAAGTGTATAGTCTGTTCCACTAGATGTCAATAAATTCAACACACTTCAACAAACATACAACATATATTTTGCAACCTCAATTGTGAAAAAAAGTACAATAATTCCATTGCCTTTCACGGTTGTGTGAACAGATGGAAAATAAATTGACATTTGTTCACATGACATAAATTGTTTACAGCTGTCAAGGGTTGGCTCATCTTACCCTGACTCAACTTTCCCCCCTCTCTCTTACACATCATTAGCACGACTGGTGGAAAGATTTCAATGTACCAAACTATTTTCCCTGATTTTTTTATTCTGAATTAAGATAGTTCAGAAGTTTTGGAGGTGCCTTCGCCAATTATTGCTCAGCTAGAGGGTTGAAAATCCTTGTAATTGGAGATTATCCAAAACCTTCAAAAGGTCTAGGGTTTTCTGTTCATGCACATCAATTGCTCTGAGATTGTGCGCGAGTGAACGTCATAAAATCTATACCCCGTAAACTCCCATATGTGACAAAACATGGTTCTAGGAATGCTGATAATTATCTGGATTTCTCAATAAAGGTATTGCTCATTCCAAATGAAGAGTGTTTGATTCAACCATATACAACACAAAAGCAAAGTGAAGAAAATTGTGAAAGTGGCATAAAAGTCAACAGCGCCGGGAGTCTACGGCAGCTTGCCTTTTAAGATTGGCCTGTTCAACTACAGTGTACAGAAAAGTAATGTCGCAGAGTCAGGCAGTTAAGGCCAACCCAGACCCCGGGCATCACAGGCCTGAGGGTGGACTGGCATATCCCCAACCTGTCTGTTATTCCCATTATCCACTCAAAAGTGCCTTTATCAGAACATATTTTTACATGCACTATCTTTCTCTGCCTTTTGCTCACGGTCTCACCATATCACTGACTTCCAACACTGCGTACGGGCGGTGTCTAGTATGCGTAGATTTCTTTACACATCTGAAATTCAGCATTGAAACCCGAATAGGAGTTATGAGACTCTCATGTAGCAAACTTTACAGGGATGCCCAAGTAATCAAATATCAAAGAGAACGCTGCTGAAAATTCCATTGTCATCACCCTACCTTTGGAAGGTTGTCACGTTACGAAAATATGTCAAAAAGCTCTGGACCGAATAGACATTATGGATGTCTGGTGATGTGGACTTTCATAGACTTCAATGCATAGCCAAGAAATATTAGCTCACTCATAGGGGGAATCATAGGTGAAGATGGGTGTCCCCCTCAATATTTAGAACAAGTGCATTGGTCCCCCCAATTACAGCAACAAACTAACAAACAGTTCCTCTGACATGGGTCGTAGTTCTTTTCCTCAGCACTGGGTCTTTTTTAGATCCCGAAACACAGACACAAAAACACAGTCATAGATTTGATCAATGTTTCAATCTGTTTCTGGCCAAAATGTGTTTTATTCTTGTCAGCTTCAATAACAGTTGAGATGTAGCCCACACGATTCCTATTAAAGCTATAAAAGTCCAGGGGTTTATAAATTAAATTAATTTATTCATCAATGATGTGAATAGGTGCCACATTCACATTTAAAGAAGTTATTTCCCCAAACAAAAGACACAAAAGAGGAGAGAAGAGGAAATCATGTTATATGTGTGTTGACTCAGCGGGGATAATATTAAATTAGAAAATGTTATCTACATTTGAACACAAGACCGAACGTGAGAGCCTAACTGCATTATATTCATTCTTTTTATTTAGAATTGTCACCTGATGCCTGCATTTTGTGTTTTCATTTACATGAATGAAGACATTTGCACTATAAATGTATGCAGAAAAGGAACATATTGGTGTGTACAAATTCTCCAGAATGTAATAAAGGAAGTGTTTGAAGCTTCCTCTTGAATATTCATTTTTGGGACGGTTGGTTATCCTCAAGTTTATCGGATAGGCTGTGACGCAAACTCGCTAGATAGGGCTAGCCTTTAGTAGCCTACATTGGCCTGGTTTACCAAAGCTTTAAAGTTTAATCACATTATAGTAAACCACTGGGCAACTGCATATAGTGATAACAATTGTGATAGAGCTGCGAATTCAGAAAACAAACAAAAAATATTTTCCTGATGTAAGCATGTAAACATTGGAAAAACTTCACAAGGGCTTTTTTTTTTGGGAAGCTGATTGTGCGTGCGTGAGCACGTGTGATAAATGCATCTAGGCCTACGTGGTTATTTCGCAAGTGTGATCATGATCAGCTTGAATGAACGCAGCATCAAAGCCAAATAAATTGGAGCAGACAGCCAGATAAAAAGAGCAGCAAAGATGATCACACTGTCTTGTGCTCAATTAAATATGGACTTCAAAGTATTTGTCTGCATAAATCACGGGTAAGACAATGTGTTCAGTTTAGCTCCTCCCTCTGACTTTTTTTGGTATGGGTGTGTGTTGTAATGGCTACTTAATCAATTGCGGATGTTTGGATGATCTTCAATACACCTTTTGAATGTTTAGTACTCTTGGTACTACAGATACAGTTTGGTATCTATTTTAGTTTTTTACCTAATTTGTCGAGTAACGAAATTATTTTATTCACCTGCAATTTGCAGTGACTTTAAATTACACCTAATACGATTCACAGTACTACATTTTCTATAATGCAATCTAATGATTAAGACATGACAATTTCCTAGGCGCCCAAAGGTATTCAGAATATCTGCCCTTCCATTTGCAAGGGTTTTTTTCTTCTATGTTCTGCCTAATAGTTAACTGAAGTATTAGGCTACATTAACAAGAAAAGAGATTCCATAAATCTATCCCTTAATTTAAAGTTGTTAGGTTTGTTGCTATAGGAACCATCAAGCTACATACATCCCAGTTTTTCATTTCAGAAATCTGGTAATCTTCCTCTAACATCCTGATAGACATGGCTCCATATTGGTCTTTACTGAACAGCACCCAATCAACAGTTCCTTCTGCACAGGTACGCTTTGCTCATTTCTATAGTCACTTTCAAAGTCAAAAAGAGTTCAAAAATTGATATTGTGATTAATGGTCATTAGGTGTTAGTAAATCCTGCTGTGAAGGCATTTCGTGGTGGGTACATGCAATGGACCAATGGACAAATATAGGCCCACCTCTTTCTACAATGCATATTTTATTGTACAATACATTAATTCATGTTCTGAATGCAACAGAAGAGACAATGATACATTTAGGAACATGTTTTATTCAGACCAGGGTTGAGTCGATACCTCTTGTCATGCTATATTTATAGTCGCAAATATTGATTGACTTGCCTGAATTTCAAATGTGAAATGTGATCCCCTTGTATCAATTATCTGCAACTTCTTTCTCAAACATTCTCATTCATTTGTTGAAGGTTTCTTTAGTCCTTTAGGTGACCAGATTTCGGACATTGGTAGTTTGTTGGTCCATGTATCAACAATATGTGTTGTTGCAATGAAATGGATTTTTTTTTTATTATTTATATAAAATTATTTATATTTTGCCTATGCTTATAATGGTGAATGTAGAAAGATTGGGCTGTACTCGCCCCATGGATTAGGCGACACATTATGGGTCAAGCTTGCTGATGAATGAAAGCCAAGAGATAGACCCCTGTTTAACAGATCAGATAGACATGAGACTATTTACCCACTGTCTCTGAAACTAATATTCATGAACAAGCTAGATCCATTGCCATTTAAAAATCAATTAATTAATTAAAATCTAAAAAGAGGGACATTTCTTGGGACAAGGCACCGGAAACGGAGGCTACGACTCGACAACAGGGACTGTCCTGGAACACAGGGACAGTCCCTGGAACACAAGAACTGTCAACTGTCTCCCAGAAACAGGGATGTCTGATCACCCTACTCTACGTCGCATTATATGTACAAAATAAGCTATTTTATGTCTATTTTACAAGAGTTACATTATTTGAGAAAGGGTAGAGGTTTTAGGGAGGAGAAGGTCTATACTGGACTCACCTGCGGCAGTGTGGAGGTAGTTGGTTGTTCTGCAGCCCTCTGCAGCGGGGTCAATACATTCATGGACGGCTGCCTCCTCATTCATTTTAGGTCTGGACTGTTTAGCTGCTGTTTTCACAGTAGTGTATTGCAATTGTAATGTAAAGTAGTGTAATATACAATGTGCTTTCTGGCACAACAGCACAAAATAACTGTACTTCTATATGATATTTGCAATAATGACACGTCATTAAGTCCATGCTAGGTACATATCTGACAATGGGTGTGCACTGGGTTTATATCCATTAAAATGAACTCCAAGGGGCACAGGTGGGTGAGTTGGGAATAATCCAATGGAAATAACTAAATGAAAATGTTCACACTCATCTTGGAATCAGTTCTACTATTTCAGTTGTCAAGGCCTGGTGTCTTTTATTACATGACTGTGTGACGGACCTGTTGCTGTAATACACAGTGAGACACACTGAGTGCTGTGGATAAGGGAGAAAGCAGAATGGCAATTTCAAGAGCCCAGAGAAAGAATTAAGAGAGCAGCAGCCAGCCAGTCTGTTTGACACCAAGAAATCAGTTTCCCCCTGCAATCACAGACAGATGGTTTTTGACTTCATCTCAGCTGGATAAGAGGGGAAACTGTACTCCGGCGGCAAACAAAGAGAGGCTAATCCTAGGGCCTCCGCTGGTGGATTTGGAACATGGTCCGCCTTGTATTAATACTAATTATAGATATTGTTATGTATGTAATTATTCTGATTATTCTAGTAGTAGTAGGAGACAATCCTAGGGTCCACGTTGGTGGATTTTGAACATCTTATCTTGATACAAATTATTGTTATTTTTATGGTTATCATTTTATTCTAGAAGTAGTATAAGAAGCAGTATAACAAAAGGAGGCCTAGAAGTTATAACTCATTACTACAGGTAGGCCTATGGCAGGTGAACTGTAAACTCCACACACATGAATAACACAGAGAATAATTGTTAGAACTTTATGGTTTGTTTGTAAACATATATTTTTTAAGATTCATTGTTGTTCCCAATTTCTGTTTTGGGCTTTGTGGAATGTTAATAAAATCATTAGCATACTCCAAGGTGTATCATGGCTTGGCAGAATGCCTCTATCCAGACACTTTCCCTTCTCTACCAAGGAAGAGGGCTTTTACCGACAACCTGCTGCAATTGTAAATCTGGAGTCCAAATGAAAAAAAACATCTATAGCACAAGGAAAGATGAATTATAAAAGTTTTTGCAATCAATGGTTGATTATGACACTTTGCGGCCGCGCTTCATTCCCTCCTGTGTTCCCAAAATAGAAACATTCCACAGAGACGAGCGATAAGAAGAAGCAGATACTGTACAGAAAGAAAAAGGCTTGGAGACATAGGGATAGGACATGAGTAAGGACTCGACTGGGCAAAGTATAGCTAATAATGTATTCCTTAATACATTATTGGTGGTAATTGCACGCTTGATGTTCATTGACTTTAGCTCAGCCTTTAACACCAGTGATCCACTCATCCTCTTCTCTAGGCTAAAAGCCATGAACATCAACTCAGCTCTGTGTCACTGGATACTGGACTTCCTGAGGAATATAATTCAATCAGTCAAGGTTAACAATACAATATCATGCCCTCTGTCCCTCAACACTGGAGCGCCACAAGGCTGTGCGTTATCTTCTCTTCTGCTCTCCATCTACACCAATGACATGAGAGCTCACATCACTCTGTCAAAGTATTGAAGTATGCAGATGAAACCACCATCATCGGCCTCATTAGTGACGATGATGAGTCCCAGTACCACAAGGAGGTGAAATGGGCTATGGACTGGTGTACTGAAAACAAGCTCCATCTTAACACCTCAAAAAACAAAGAAATGGTTGTGGATATAAGAAGGAGGCCTAACACTAAAGCCCCACTATTATATGTGATCAGCCTATAACCTTGACTGACTCCTTTAAATGTCTTGGCTCACATATCAGCCATTATTTTTAATGGGACATTAACCCCACCCACCTTATCAAAAAGGCAAATCAGAGACTTTATTTCCTATGACAACTGAAAAAGTTTAATGTCAACAAAAACCTTTTGGTGCTCTTCTACAAAGCCATTATTGAAAGCATCATCACATCTTCAATCACCATCTGGTATGGGATCTCTGAAAGTCGCACCAAGAGGAAATTAGAGAGAGTGGTCACCAAAGCCCTCAACATCACTGGTTGTGACCTTCCATCAGTCCACTCTTTGTACCCTGAGCGCAGCTTGAACCGAGCAACCAAGATCATCAGGGACACCTCGCATCCGAGCCATGATCACTTCCAACTTCTGCCCTCTGGAAGACGCTATAGATCTCTGAAGACTGGAACGACGCGCTTCAACAAAAGCTTCTATCCTTCAGCGATTAAACTTCTGAACTCCTGAAGATTTGCAAATCTATTTATTCAATTATTTTAATTTTTGATATTAATATTAATCCGCTCCCCACCCCCACCCCAGTTTTTTTGTCACCCTGAGGATCAGTGAAATATCTATATGTTTATTTTATTTTGCATGTAAAATAAACAAAAAATTAATAGCTGTGAAATAGCCCAGCCCACCTCTCATGCTTATTTGTTCCCATTTCCTTTGGTGAAACGATTTACTTTGAAAATGAACGGAAAAGGGTAGCTTTAGCTTAGGTTAAGGTATGATTCCATCTCTAATTGGATTGTCAACACATGCCAAAGAACCCTTTGGCATCCTTGAAACAAGCAATTAAACTACCCTTTTGACAGTGAGGATAACCAGTTTCCATGATCACCATCATGGAAACAATAATGGCTTAATCCAAATAGCATTTCATGTTTTTGCTCTGTTCATTATCATGTTCTAAGGGTGGCCAAAATATAGACATTGTCTTCCCATACGTAGAGTGGTGAGATTCCTTCCCTCTCTCCGTCTGCATTACTCATAGAAATTCAACCTTTCAAGAGTGGTTTCTGGCATGGTGTGACCCAAAGTTCTTCTAAGAGGACCTATGTGTATCTCTCTGCACATTCCAATATTGTGGAGATGGACTCAATACTTCGCACCCACTGTTGATGTGTTATGTTTCCCAAAATGTTATTTTGAGGCTACACGCAACAGTTACGTAACATGTTACTCATCCACCTCCTGAAGGGGCCTGTTGGTGTGTGTAGTCACACACAATCAACGGTCTGAAGATGAGCCATCTTGTCTTGATGAATACATTCAGTTTACAGTTGAACTATTGCAACTGACATACCGTAATGCTTCTTATTGGTTTGATGGTGGAAGTGCATGTAAATGCATGCTACAATAACTATATGACTATAATCTTGAAATAAGTGTTTAATCTTTTGTGTCACATTTACTGAAACAACAATAATCCATCTTCTCTCCATTTAGAAGTCAATGTTCTTCCTTTCTCTGTGCCGTCAAACCCTGCCTATTTTTCCCTGTCTATTTTGATGCCTGAAGTCTATTACATTTAGTTAATTTGTGGGGCAACTGTAACCTGACTATGTTGCCAGACCACAATAAACAAACTCTCCTAAAACAAGCATTGTGAACGTAGGCTATACTGTGCACAGTTGGTTTCCAATGCAAAAAAGCCAATCCCAGTTGCAAAATGAAACCCCTGAGTGGTTTTCCCCCAGAGAAATCCGTGTCTGGTCTAAGGGCCTCTGGGATCTTCATATTAATGGAAATTAAGCAAATTTGCTGCCTAGTATGCATTTTAATTAGGTCCAATGGCAAAATTGTTTGATTTATATTTAAACTATTAGACATAATAATTAGCCGAATCAGCACACTTTCAAGCTCCATAACTAAACTATCACACAACTTATTATGAAAAAACAGTCTCTGTTTTATATTTTCTATATATTTTTTATAAATAATGTGTGGGAGTGTCTGTGGGATGATGGCTGATTTAAGCAGCCTCACCTTGCTGATTCTGATTGGACTCTGGGGCATGGTGAGGTAGTAATCAGTGTGCACAGGTTAAACCAGCCATTACCAAGACAAACACACTCAAGGACTGACCTGGAGCAGCAGGCCATGTATCATTTCCTAAGAACTTGACAATAAACCGTTGGTTGGAGGTGCCCAATAAAAGTCACATAGGTGGAGTGTAGCATGGAAATTACCACAAATATATGTTGTATGGTTAAATGTTAAGCAAAGCTCTGTTCTCCTCTTATTTAAGTAGTAATGTGTTCTTCAACTGCTTGATGTTTATCCTCAATTATTCTATTTAGCAATGTTATTTTGGACATTTCTTGTAATCCTTATGTCAACTTTAACTCTGGATTTGTGTGTTTTTGACTGATAGGGAAAAGGTTGAGGATACACATGTACTTTTCTAATTGTATTCAATTCTCCTCTGTTGACCTTGCGTGCACACTTGTCTTGGCTTGTCTTCTATAGGATGCAGAGTAAAAGATCCCTCCTTGTAAGTTTGCGATAGGTCAGCAGGGGAGCGGAGAAGCAGCAAGCCTAACACATTCAATGATCGGATGTCAATAGACCTAACCATCTAGGAGGCTACATGCGACCACCTCCCCTCTCAAGCAGGAGAATTAGCTTGTTTTATGCAAACACCTCTGACCTGCGATAAGCACATGGAGGGGCTGACCTGCTGACTGATGCTTTCTTTGCCTATTTCCAGATTAGCGTGAGATACAAATAGTGCCTGGTATTTACATACATGTAAAATACCACGCATGCATTCAGATTACAATTTAGATGCCAACCAGTCAAATGAGCCAGAGTGCAAGGAGGCATCTGGATTTCACCTGGTATGGAAGCACCAGTGTCCTTGCTATTGATTTTGTTCAAAAAGGCCAATCTACTTAAATACACTTAAAAAAATAAACCATATGATAGGAATCATTTACAAAAAATATGCGTGGATGATGGAATAAGGCACGTTTTTTCTTAGTACAATGGATTATTACACGTCAATGCAAGTAAGCAGTACTGTGCCATTATTCCAGATTCCCAGGGCTGTGCTAGAGAGTGGGATGTTGTCAGTCTCCTATCGTTCTCCCGACCCATCGCAGGGCTATTTATTTCTCCTCATTTAAGCCCTCAGCGCTGGCACTTTCGAGGCTTGATTAGAATAAGAATTCAGGACATCAGGGCTGGAGATGTATCCTCTCCAGGGATTCATCTGACTGGCAGAGATTGAGTGCATGTCCTTTCTTGAAAGACAACTGGCTGAATTACTAATTCCAAAACACAAATTGATGGTAACACACATTTAACATACACACTCCCTCCGAGACCCAGATACACACCCTAAAATTGGGATATTTCAGTCTTCTTAGTAGCTTGGCAGTAGAAATGCAGGCCCAAGAGAAATAAACAGAGATGTCAGTTTCTATTTACGTCAAACAGAAGCTCCCTGTCTGTCATCTTTGTGTGTCACTTCTTGACTATGGGATTGAGTCTTTGCTATTTGAAAAAGAGTGGTGACAAATAGGTTTATGGGTGTCGGGAAAGTAAAATTATGGCAACATGAACCTCTTTAATATTTATTGTTTTATATATATTATTTTTCCAGCTGCGTTTTGAATGTCACAACAGCAAAGTGATTTGTGGACTTGAATCCAACGTGATGGTTTTTAGATGAGGTTTTAAGGACAGTCTGAATTTGATACTATACACTATACACACAAACGTCTATCTTTTCGCTTACTTTCTCCATACCACCATATAATACGTAAAAACGCCTGTTATATTGGCCCAAAAAGAACTGCACATTTTTCTTCAAATGACACCCTCTTTGTTTTGTGTTGACGCTCGATTTCTGATTAGGTTGTTTTTTTCTAAGCCTCAAAGTTTCAAAGGTCACTTTGCTAAATGTCTTAATTGAATTGGTTCTGGAGCTGATGCTGAGCCCCACAGTGTGGGGTGTGTGTGTTTCTTTCCCAAGCTGAAATTAAGGTGGAGGAGTTATATGGGATAAATAAGATTTATTGCCATTACTAAAAGTGTGGGTGAAAAAATGTAAGGTGCAGTACCTAATCCTGTGACCCCTGAAAGGTGGTTAATGTAAAAATCAATGCCGCTGGCTTTATCACCTCAGTTTAGGAGCAAAGATATTTACAAGATGCTACTGACACATAGTAAGCATATCTGAGGAGACTGCACTTAACGCTGTACCTTAAATATATTGTGATTCAGAGTTGTAGTTAATTTAGTCTTTGAAGTGATTTTTATTATTTTTTTCCGAAACCAAGGTGTTATATGGCAATTGCCTTCTAATATCACACAAATGTTTAAATGTGCTGTACATTATTTGTTGATCATCTACATTTTTTCAAAAATGGTATTTGTCTAATATGTCAATGTGTGTTTTAGTTTATAGCACAAGTAAATAAAATGGCAGACATTGCATATCCTATCAACAAACAAACAAAAATAGACACATGCAGCATGACCTCAGTAACATGCGAAATGGGAGTCGACTACTGCCGGGCCATTGAACCCAATATTCTGTTGCACATCATTGTTTATTGAGATCCAAACCAAAAAAAGAGCCAAAACCCTTGGCTTAATTGAACACTGAAATACCCAAAGAGCACATGGTTGACACTGTGCTTTGTTTATAATTTTGCAAACCTTGGCCTGCCTTTTATCCCCCAACCTTGCAAAACATACCTTTCCATTTTCAAAGAATGTCACACAAAGACCTAATCTTTCAAGGGCCAAAGTTCAGTTTAGCAGATGAATTTTTGAAACATAAATAATAGCCGACTCTACACAAACTAGAGTTTCCGTGCGTGCGTTGCGCACGCTCAATCTCTGGTTGTAATTAAACCCATAGCAATAATGTTGAAACCCTGGTTGATAATGTAACACATTTCTGAGCGCATAACATAATAACATTTTGCCTATAATGTTACAGCGTATAGAAATTTTGGTTCACCTATTACGTAATGAAGCAAGCATAATAATTTCCTGCTTACGTTATGAAGTAAGCATAATAATTTTTTACTTATAAGCTGTTTTCACACATTTTTTTTTTTTCACAGGAGATTCTACCCTGAGGGTGATTCACACTTGATGCTTTACGTGCGGACATCGATGTAATTTAGACATCAGTAGAATCCACGGTGGGTTAAGGGGGGTGGGCTTGCAAGGGGCAGGAAATGACGTAGGGTCTAAGTTCGCAAGAAACGGGCAGAACTCATCGCGATCATCTTAAATGTTGCTAAAATTATGGATTATATATTCCGTTGCATCCACAAAATCCGAAGCAGTGATCGATGAGAGATTTGAGCATGAGTTTGAGACAAATAGGAGAAACGATGAAGAAGAAAGGCTTCACGTACGACTGCGTTACCGGAGAAAGAGAGCATATTTTTTTGCCTCATTAAAATAACACTTGGACAAATGTAGTTGATTTCTGTGTTTAACTGAGGAAACAGAGTTGGAGGACGGGACCCTATAATGTTCAGCTGACTGTTGTCAGTAATAATAATAAAAAAAAACATTTTCTATACACGTACAGCTGTGAACTCATTTAATGTAATTGATTGTATGATGTGTACTTTTAGGGTTTTGATAAGACTTATCTTTCAGCGTTCACCACAAATGACTCTTAAAAGCAGTACCAACATTTAAATATTTTTTAACCATTCAGAGAACAAAAAGCAAAAGGCTGATTATCATTACATGCAGAAGCGTCATCAACACTGAAGTGGGGTGAGAAATACAGACTTTCTACTCCTCATTCACTTATAAGGTCATTTACATTTCCTACGGAGAAAAAACTACCTCAGGTATTATTCAGGAGATATTTGTGGTACAAATGTCAGGACATGTTGTTCACACATAAGGTCCATCAGGAAAATATCAGGATTTACATGTGTGTCTGAAAGCAGCACTGTAAAAACGAAAACTTAAAATTGTTGGTCTCATTATGATTTCTGAGTAAAATGAATATAAAACATTAAGTATTCATGTCAACTGTGCAATGCAATTTAGTCCAACCAACAATGTTGAGTTTTGGGTCAAGAGTTGGGCTCACTGTAGTCTCTTTGTTAGCAAGACACACGGGTTTAAGTTAGGCCCCGTCTACACGAAGCCGATTTCATGGCGAAACCGCAAAGGTCTTGTACGGTTCGGCCTTCCGTCCACACGAAGCCGGCGAATCCGCTGACCGAAACCGCAAACTTCTGAAACCACCCTCGGAGGTGGTTTCAAATCTACCCGGTTTCGTTTTGGATTCGTGTGGACGCCTGAAACCGACTGAAACCGTAAACCATGACGTCATCGCCCCACCCTTCGACCCTCTAGCCAATGACTGTTAAGCCCGCGGAGTCTCAGCCTTTATGCGCATGCTCGCCTCTTCTTACTATTTATTTTTGTAGCAGAAGCGGCGCCCCTTATGGGCCTGGAATGTGTACTACAGCGTTTCTACAGATCTACCCGGTTTCGCTTGACTCCGTCTTTACGGAGATACTCCGAAACCGGATAGATCGAAACCGTAACGGTTTCGGCTTCGTGTGGACGGGGCCTCAGACTCTGTCTGAGGCTGGGCCAACTACGGTGCACATGCGCATTTTGACACTACCCCCCGGGGAGTCTGGGTATTCGTGATGCCGGTTGGGAAAAAGGGGTTTATTGCCTTTTGTCAATTTGTTTCTGTTAGGTTAAGTTGGGTTAACGGGTTTGGGGTCTTTATTGTTTGTGTGTTGTTTATTGTGCGTAGTGTTGCCGCCACCGTTACCGAGACTTGCATGTCCGTTGGTTGGGTGTGCGGTGCGCTGTGTGTTGCGGGTGTGTGTTAAATAAAGGCAGCTCTCGGGATTGTGCGGTGTATGAGGCACGAGAGTTGCGTCACCGTTTAACCTGGGCTCCCGTCTCGTGCAGAACAAGTTTGACCATAATGTCAAACTTGTTCTGCACTTTGGTTTGCTGCATTTAGACAGCGATTCTCTGCTGCTGAACTAGCTACATGTTGCTAGTTTCAAATTATTAATTTTAATAAAGTGAATTTAAAACTCGTTTTGCATTCTTTGATTTTTTTTTTTTTTTTTAAATAATATTAACCTTAATTTGAAATATTAAGTTAACACCCCTGACTTATTTTTTTGAGTTTGTAAAATATAAAAATCTTAGTTGGTATAACTCTAACTTTCAAGTTTGTCTAAAGAAGAAAATGACCTTTTTGATGGGCTCAAAACTCAAAAATGTATTGCAGTAAGATGCCTTGCAATTTGGAGTTTGCTCAACTTTTTATTTTTTACAGTGTAGTGTGTGAGCATTTGATTATAAAATGAGTCAATTTATGGGTAACAGGTGTAATGGTTCGATGGAATGTGCAGTATACTATTCATGCAAATCAATTATTCAATAGCTTTTACTGTTATTCAGGGCTGAAAAGTGCATTGACATTTTAAAATGCATTGCAACTACTATTGGTTTGTTGAAAATAATAATCATCATTGAGATTAAACATCTCTTCAGGTTTCCTGGCCAAGACAGGCAGCAGTAGCCTACAGTCACACATAGCATACACACAAAACCTAATAAAAAATAAAACAACTAAAACAGTCCGCAGGGGGGAGGGGGGATATCAATATCGCATGACATTTTGAGAGGCTCAAGGAGGAGAGTAATATTACATTTGAGCAACAAAGTGTAGTCTTGTGGCGGACTCTATAGACATAATTCACAATACTGTGTTATTGACATGTTTTCGTTCTGCGTAATAGGGACGCTGTCTCTTTAAGATCACGTGACTTGTGTGTTGATATGCCGGTCGGCGCGATGTTTGAATTTAACGTTTTTTATATGAGAAAATGAACGACCTGCCATTGCTTGTCGAGGTGGGGGGAGGGGGGGTATCAATAAAGCAAGACATTGCAGGATGCGGGATCGATCTTGCCGTTGTCTTTCAACCCGCGAGTGTGTGTGTGCGTGTGGTGTGTGTGTATATGGTGTCCTGAGCTGAGCTGCCTTTGTCTTGAAACGTCTGCGTCAGCGCATGCATGTGCGTGTGTATGTGCGTGTGTGTACGTGCGTGCGTGCGTGCGTGTGGTGTATGTGTGTGTGAGCCGCTTGGCCTGCATGTGTGTGCGGTGTGTAGCGCTGCCTTTGTATTGAAATGTTTGCGTCAGCGCGGGCGTGTGTGTTCTTGTGTGTGTGTATGCGGTGTGCATGTGCGTGTGTGCGTGCATTTGTGCGGTTTAGGTGTGCGTTTGCGCGTGCTGTGTGTGTGAGTTGCTGGCTGCTTGGCGCATGCGCACTGACCAACTTGAGTAACCTGTGCGACAGGTCTGCTATTATACAAGATATGTCTATTAAGAAAGAAAACATTTCAAGTTTTCATGGAACAATTTAGAACAGTAGATTAAATGATACAATCATCCATTCTAATATGATATGCTAAAAAATGGTGGTCAATGAACAGTACTAAATAAGGAATCCACCATTTTTTGTCAACCCACATTTAGTTAAACATTCATTGGTAGATAATTGCTAAAGCTGTGGTCTATCAGTTTATGTAGTAATGTATGTGGAGACAGTCCAAATCATTTATCATGTGAGTCAGGAAGACTTTTAAAAGGGTTTTGGATGAATTCCAGTGAACCAAGAGCCTCCCATGACCCAAAGATTCAGACAGAGAACAGTTTGGTTCAGAGTGTTTAGAACAACCTGCGTTCATTTATTAATGATACAAACTAAAGTAGACATAGAACACATACAGGTTCAAGTTCACTGACCTGCATACATCAATGAAAGATTAATTTGCAATTGTGTGGTTTCCTTTCACTTTTTGATGAGCTATGATCCAAGGAGTCTGGGTTCATTATATATAATAAAATGGGGTCAACCATTAAACACTTGTGTTTCTGTTTCAGGATGAGTAATAAAACATAACTCATCCTTTGTTCATTCATCCAGTTATTTTACTCCTTCTGGATTGGTGTTCAATACCATATACACTTCCGACCCTACCCTTACAAAATGATATGATTGGGTGCATGCACTGTTTGTTTATAAATAAGCATTTATGAATTTAGTTAATTGGATCATATGATACATGTAAGCCGATCTGGATGATTGCAATGATGACGTCTTTAGTGGATGCGTATAGTGGTTTGTTATTCATGGAAGCTGTTGGAATATATGCAATGGAAAAAGTTGAAGGTGTTGAAGGTGTCCCATTTTGAATGATGTCCTCATCATCCTCATCGTCATCCGCTTATCCGGGGTCGGGTCGCGGGGGGAGCAGCTCAAGCAAGGGGCCCCAGACTTCCCTTTCCCGGGCCACATTGACCAGCTCTGACGGGGGGATCCCGAGGCGTTCCCAGGCCAGTGTTGAGATATAATCTCTCCACCTAGTCCTGGGTCTTCCCCGAGGTCTCCTCCCCACTGGACGTGCCTGAAACACCTCCCAAGGAAGGCGCCCAGTGGGCATCCTTACCAGATGCCCGAACCACCTCAGCTGACTCCTTTCTAAGTAAAGGAGCAGCGGCTCTAATCCGAGTTCCTCACGGATGGCTGAGCTTCTCACCCTATCCCTAAGGGAGACGCCAGCCACCCTTCTGAGAAAACTCATCTCGGCCGCTTGTACCCGCGATCTCGTCCTTTCGGTCATCACCCAGCCCTCATGACCATAGGTGAGGATAGGAACGAAGATCGACCGGTAGATCGAGAGCTTTGCCTTGCGGCTCAGCTCTCTTTTCGTTACAACGGTGCGGTAAAGCGAACGCAATACCGCCCCCGCTGCTCCGATTCTCCGGCCAATCTCACGCTCCATAGTACCCTCACTCGCGAACAAGACCCCGAGGTACTTGAACTCCTTCACCTGGGCTAAGGACTCATTTCCTACCCGGAGTAAGCAATCCACCGGTTTCCTGCTAAGAGTCATGGCCTCAGATTTAGCGGTGCTGATCCTCATCCCAGCCGCTTCACACTCGGCCGCCAGCCGATCCAGTGAGTGCTGAAGGTCACAGGCCGATGATCCAATGAGGACCACATCATCTGCAAAAAGCAGTGACGAGATCCTCAGACCACCGAACTGCAACCCCTCCCCACCACGACTACGCCTCGATATCCTGTCCATGTATATCACAAACAGGATTGGTGACAAGGCGCAGCCCTGGCGGAGACCAGCACCCACTGAGAACGAAACTGACTGGCTGCCGAGAACACGAACACAGCTCTCGCTTTGGGAGTACAAAGATTGGATGGCCCTGAGGATAGACCCCCTTACCCCATACTCCCGCAGCACCTCCCACAGTTTCTCCCGGGGGACCCGGTCATACGCCTTCTCCAGATCCACAAAACACATGTAGACCGGATGGGCATACTCCCAGGCCCCCTCCAGGATCCTTGCGAGAGTGAAGAGCTGGTCCGTAGTTCCACGTCCGGGGCGAAAACCGCATTGTTCCTCTTCAATCTGAGGTTCGACGATCGGCCGAACCCTCCTTTCCAGCACCTTGGAGTAGACTTTACCAGGGAGGCTGAGAAGTGTGATACCCCGGTAATTGGCACACACTCTCTGGTCCCCCTTTTTGAACAGGGGAACCACCACCCCGGTTTGCCACTCCTTTGGCACTGTACCCGACTCCCACGCGATGTTGAATAGGCGTGTCAACCATGACAGCCCCTCAACACCCAGAGCCTTTAGCATTTCTGGCTGGATCTCATCAATCCCTGGGGCTTTGCCACTGCGGAGATGTTTGACTACCTCAGTGACCTCCACCAGGGAAATTGACGACGAAACACCATCAACCTCGAGCTCTGCCTCCAACATAGAGGGCGTGTTATTCGGATTCAGGAGTTCCTCAAAGTGTTCCTTCCAACGTCCGACGACCTCCTCAGTTGAGGTCAACAGAGTCCCATCCTTACTGTACACAGCTTGGATGGTTCCCCGTTTCCCCCTCCTGAGGTGCCGGATAGTCTTCCAGAAACACTTTGGTGCCGACCGAAAGTCCTTCTCCATGGCCTCTCCGAACTTCTCCCACACCCGCTGCTTAGCCTCCGACACGGCAGCCGCTGCAGCCCTTCGAGCCTGTCGGTACCCTGCAACCGAGTCAGGAGTCCTCCAGGATATCATATCCCGGAAGGCCTCCTTCTTCAGTCGGACGGCTTCCCTGACCACCGGTGTCCACCACGGTGTCCGAGGGTTACCGCCCCTTGAGGAGCCTAAGACCCTGAGGCCACAGCTTGCCACCGCAGCTTCAGCAATGGAGGCTTTGAACACCGCCCACTCCGGCTCAATGCCCCCAACCTCCACAGGAATGCCAGAAAAGCTCCGCCGGAGGTGTGAGTTCAAGATTCCTAGGACGGGGGCCTCCTCCAGACGTTCCCAGTTCACCCGCACTACTCGTTTGGGCTTACCAGGTCTATCCGGAAATTTCCCCCATTCCCTGATCCAACTCACAACCAGATGGTGGTCGGTTGACAGTTCCGCCCCTCTCTTTACCCGAGTGTCCAAAACATGCGGCCTCAGGTCAGATGACACGATCACGAAATCGATCATCGATCTTCGGCCTAGGGTACTCTGGTACCAGGTACACTTATGAGCACCCTTATGTTCGAACATGGTGTTTGTTATGGATAATCCATGACTAGCACAGAAGTCCAATAACAAACGACCGCTCGGGTTTAGATCAGGGAGGCCGTTCCTCCCCACCACGCCTCTCCAGGTGTCTCCATCGTTGCCCACGTGGGCGTTGAAGTCTCCCAGCAGAACTACGGAGTCCCCTACTGGAGCCCCATACAGGACTCCATTCAGGGTCTCCAAGAAGGCCGAGTACTCTGAGCTGCTGTTTGGTGCATATGCACAAACAACAGTCAGAGTTTTCCCCCCTACAACCCTTAGGCGCAGGGAGGCGACCCTCTCGTCTACCGGGGTAAACTCCAACACCGCGGCGCTCAGCCGGGGATTTATGAGTATCCCCACACCCGCCCGGCGCCTCACGCCCTCGGCAACTCCGGAGAAGAATAGAGTCCAACCCTTATCCAGGAGTACGGTACCAGAGCTGAGACTGTGCGTGGAGGTAAGCCCCACCAGATCTAACTGATAGCGCTCCACCTCCCTCACAAGCTCCGGTTCCTTTCCCCACAGCGAGGTGACGTTCCACGTCCCCAGAGCCAGCTTCTGCCGCCCGGGTCTGGTCCGTCGAGACCCCTGACCTTCGCTGCCACCCATGTGGCTGCGCACCCGACCCCAACGGGTCTTCCCACAGGTGGTGGGCCCATGGGATGAAGAGAGGGGGGGTGCCACGTAGTTTGTTCGGGCTGTGCCCGACCGGGCTCCGTGGCAAACCCGGCCACCAGGCGCTCGCCATCGAGCCCTCCGTCTGGGCCTGGCTCCAGACGGGGGCCCCGGGCTTCCTCCGGGCCGGGTCACATCTCCTCTTTTTTTGTTCTTCATTGGAGTTTTTTGAACCATTCTTAGTCTGGCCCCTCACCTGAGACCACTCTGCCATGAGAGACCCTACCAGGAGCACAAGGCTCCCGACAACACAGCTCTCAGGTTCACAGGGACACGCAAACCTCTCCACCACGATAAGGTGACGGTTCC